>NC_056736.1:120580987-120805987 GCF_019279795.1 Protopterus annectens | reverse complement strand
ATTCTGATACCAAAATAGACAAGAGTAATAGAATAAAGAGGATGCATAATATGTAGGAGGAAAAATTAACAAAACGGCAAGAGATCTGATTAGAGACAAGAGAGGAAATTAATAGTAGTGTTGGCTGAAGAGCTAGAACAGCATACATTAGTAGTATGGTATTAAAGTGAGAGCTACTTTTGATGTTAGGCCATCACTAACTGCTAAGATGTGGAGGTGATTCAGAGTGAGTAAGGCATACTTATAGTGAGTAGGTGGTAATGTATCTGTTATGAGGATTGTGCACATATAGGAACAGGTGTCAGATAGATACTTTTTAGATTTGTCTTGAAATCGAAAAGGTTGCTAGTATGCATAAGGGATTAGGGGATAGAATTTCAGGAGTTGGCTACATATCTGAAACAGGGAGGTGTTCCTGCTGACAGGTGTTGTGGTTTGTAGGTAGTGAGGAACATTCTGTTTGCAGATTGAAGTGGCCTAGCAGGTGTGCATGTATGCACTACATCTGATGGGGCTTTGCTTTGTTCTGGTTTGTACATTAATTTGTGGATTGGGAATATCTGGCATAAGTGAGTCACTTGGACAATTCAAGGTGATCAAGCTGATTTAGGGCTAAGAAGTGACTGGTTCTGTCTGATGAGTTACTGGCAAATTTTGCTCTTTTATTGTAACAGTGGTTCAGTTTGTTTTGGGTGGAAGCTTGACAGTTAAGCAGTATGGGGGAGCCATGTAGAAAAGTGGTAGGAAGGATTGTATATGTCAGGAGTTCCCCTTATGAATCAAATAAGTATTTCTTGCCTTATAGTGTCCTTAATATGCTGTCATCTGACCAGTGTGGTGTAGTGTTCGAACACTGGACATCCAAGTACACATGTGTGAGTTGAGGTCCGTGGACCCAAACTGTTTTGACAAGGTTGGGTAAGGTAATTCACATTGGATTTTTTAGGGCTTTATGGCTGATTTTCAATCTAGATGGCAGCCTATTGCATCACAGCCAAGGATTTATTTGAAGAAGTGGCAGTACTGGAACAGCAGCACAGGAAGACCCCAGTGGCATCCTCAGTCAAGAGAGCCTGTCTGGAGCTAGCAAGAAATGTTTTGATAGAGGTATTACTAGTGAAAAAGGGACCCAGATGTAAAAAGTGCAAGAAGACAGGAGACCCTGGACTGGAAGAGAATAGGGTGGCAGTAACTTTAAGTAATGCCAATGAGATTCTCTCTAAAGGGGGAAGACTCAACATCAAGGCAGATGGTGTAGAAGTACTTGGAAAGGTTTCTTGAGGTTCTTTCTGAGGAGGGTAGGGATAAGTTATTTGACTTGTTTACTGAGTAGGGGTTTTCAGACAGTGCAGTTCCAGGCATTTGGGAATCCTCTGACTTATGGATGCATCCCAGTCTTTTTTCTGAGTCCTGATGATCAGTTAGGACAGTGAAGTTAGCAAAAGAATTGGCTGAATTTCTAGCATGCTCACCCCAAGTTCAGCCTTCATATCACACATACTATTTGCACTGAAGTGGATTATATGGAGAGTTTTGATTTAGTAGGCAGTAAAGGTGTTCAGCATCTTCTGGAGTCTCAGGTTAGAAGGAGAAGGAACCTTATGACATCACTGGCAGGTCTGGGGAAGAGACAGCTGGGTAAAGGCTAGGCTTATAATTGAGATAGTTGAATTTCCAGATTCATATGCTTCATAGCTATTGTAGTAGAGAGGGACCCTAGCCATTCCCTGCTTCTGTTAGCATATTTGAGCTCCATGAAAGAGGCACAGTTCTCTCTTGATTGTGATACAACCAAAGGTTTAGAAAATTAAAGGATATTGCCCCTTCCTTCAGGTGGGAGGAGACACTTGTGGACATTTGATTGGGAGTTATGGTAGGTAAGGCCATCCCACTGAGATCTAGGGAGTTTTGAGAAACCCATACTTGGGTTAATACTTATTGGACTTATAACAATTGAATGTTTGCCTGGCCTTTCAGCCTTTTAATGCACATGTGTTTGCATTGTGGCAAGGGACACAGAGTCTTGAGCTGTTGGTGAAAGGTAGGTCTAATGACAGAGGTTAGGCTACTTCCTTCAGAAGGTGATGCCTTTTGGGTTACATCACACAGTTCTACTGTGGATGGTTCTTCTTTCAAGGTTTTGTGGGAGATTTTCCTTTCAATATTCTCAAAGGATATAGGCAGTTCACATTCCCAGTGAAATCTGAGTTGCTGGTAGCTATTTTGGCAGACTATCCATTCATCTTAGTCAGTCAAAGTTTCCCTTTGCAAACAAGTTCTATTCCCCAATTTCAACTTTGTTCTAACCTTTGTTCAGTCTCTGGGAAAGAAGATGTGTTGAAGGAATTAGCTGACAATAAGGTAAGTAGTCAATAAGGTGAGTAGTATGTTAGGCCCTTTACAGACTGCCCCATTCACACTTTGTCAGGTTTCACCTTTTGGATTAATCCTGAAAGAACATGCTGGGCCAGTATATGGGCATTCATCATTTCTCATTTCCTGTAGGCACTTCCATGAATGACAGCCTTAGTAGGTCTGATCCCCAGGTAAAATATTCTACTTTGGATGATGCTACCTACATTATTCACCAGTACCCTGACCTGTGGCTGGCAAAGGTTGACAAAGAGGCATTGCTTGCAATTCAGTCAGAAGATTTTCCAAATTTAAGTATGAGCATTGGTGGGGGGGGGGGGGTACTACAACACAGCTATGCCAATGGGGTGCTTGATGAGCTGCTCCACATTTGAGAAGTTTAGTTCAGCCCTTCTTTGAGCCCCTGAGCAATCAGCAGTCCACATCTTACAAGTTAATAAAGAAATAAATATTTAGCATTCACCTTTCTTTGGCAAAGTCTACTAAAACTAACCCTAGGATTCAGAGAGATCCTTACTTCTCACATAAATTACCTACCAGAGGCAGATCAATTTATGTAATGGTGAGAACATATGATTCAGAGACCGCTATGGCCATAAAGAGAAAGACCACATTATCCACTCCTCACCACATCTTTGAGCCACACTCTAGAAAATACTAGCATGGTAATAACTGAAGGATGTAATGTTTCCATGACGGGTCATGCATACCATTGGCAAAGGCAACCCCTGACCCTCATACTCGCACATGTTTACAGATACGCACACACAGGCATACACTGCCAGACATACCCCCTATAACACATCTACTCATATACAAACAAGGCCCCCACAGTGGATCACATTCATGGACACACTCACCCCTTCACCCTCAAGCATGCACCAGGACATGCATCAAAACTTTACACTTGATCCCCCGTCTAATCCCCCTAGTGTAACTGCTCAGTCAGATGCACACTCTTACAGATACTCACATTCATCTATCTTCATTCATGCCCCTTCAGCCATGTGCATATATGCCCACAGACACACATACATTAATTCTCCATCTCTGCAGTGGCATTGACCTTGTCTGCACCATGACTGCTTTCATGGAGTTAAATGGGTGATTGCCGGCATTCACTTTTTTTGTCCAACAGTGGAAATATATGCAGCAAAGTGATTTTGGAGGTGGTGGCATTTCTAGGGGAGAGCACATGTTTAATTAGCATTCGCATTTCTTTCGAACTGGTACAGTAGCATGCAGCTCTGCCAGGGTGAATGCTCTCAATGCAGAGGCTCACTCTCCTGGGAAACCTTAGAGGTAGGGAAATCTAAGAAACAGAAAGGCTTACTATAAGTGAGAAAACAGCAATGTTAAAGCTTCCTACTTGTGATAAGCCTTTCTGTATCCAGGTCGATGTTTTAGAACTCATTGCTTGAATCTGTCTGATTCATGCACTTCTGTTTTACAGGAGTAAATAGCTGTTCTCAGTCAGCTGTGTATAATTGGCAATGGATAAAAGGCACTATTCTATTTGACAGTGAAGGCTTGTGGTCTATTCATGACATTTTATCTGCAGTGTTGCATTGAGAAGCCAGTTGCATGTAAAAAAATAAAATTCATGTTATATATTTCTACGTATAAAGGAGAAATGCATTACACAGATATTTTTAGTCTGAGAAAAAATCAAACATTCCTGAAGGCTTTTGTAACAGAAATACAGAATACACTGGCCCCTTTTCTAGGAAGGTTTTGTAAAAAAAAGTTTCATAACCTATGATTGTAGTTCTGAGACAGGTGACATTACAATTCGATTTGGATTTTTACGAAGTCTTCAATGGCAGCTAGCCATTGCCTAATTGCTGCTTTTGTGTGTTGTATAGGTCAACACTAACAAGTGAGTGAAATTAAAATGATGACATCCAGAGTATTACTTGTGGCTATATAGATTAGATGAAAACAGCAAAATGTAGAAAATATACTTAAGTGTCATTGGGCAACCACTTTGCAGCACATAGCATGACCTTGGGAAGACTTATAAAGCTTTTCTTGCTCATATTGCAGAGTAAACAAGCAGTATAATCTTTTAAAGATCCACAGTTGAAAACTTTTAATAGAATAATACCAGTACAGTGTTTCTTTGCAGTATCATTTTTATCCTGTGCACTCTACACACAATATGTGATGTCTCTCTTTTACTATATCTCATCCAGTCTTTTACCCTGTCTCAACATAACACAAAAATGTCAACACAATATGACAGATTAATGCAATATATGACTGTCATATTTTTATTGTTTTTTTTTTACTTTTTAATAAGGTTGCAGAGCCATTCAAAAATATATATAAATAAAATGGTATTCTTTTAAACTCAAAGTCTTGGCAACTATTTGCAATAAAAAAACTTTTAGACGTTATACAGAGAGTGAATAACTTAATTAAGAAAACTTTCTATATAGAAAAATATCACTTTTCATACAGTAAAAATTAAAAACAGGTCACTTAAGTTAATTGATGTAAAACAGAAATGAAATATAAAAAAAAACAGCACAAACATTAAGACAGTATATGGTTTGATGAAAAGATAATCAGAAATTGCGGGGCATAAATCAATGATGCTAACTTATATGAAAAGACCAACCTTTGTGTTCCATAAACAAGGTTGATAAAGTTCAGTTTCATGACAATGCAGCATCGAATAAATGATTTCTCCTCTGGATAGAGAAAGCAAAGCAACTAATCTCTATCGGCTATGATTATGTTTATGTCATTTAGGTAAAACTAAAAAGTCTAAAATATGTGCACATCATAAACTCAAAGTGATAGCAATTCTGTGGTAAGTCACCTGTACCCTGATTGGACAAGTACTGTACCTCCACACGTATATACTGACTCTGTCCTTAACCCCCCCCCCCCTTCTCTGAGTCCAGCTAGATACATTCTGGGTCTTGAAGAAACAGATAATGGTTAGCATGGCTAATACCTTTCTACTAATGCAGCTGGCACCCTTTTGCCATTAGCAAATATGGCTTCATGCATGCCCATCTCACAGGTGTTGTATGCACTTTACAGAAGAATACAAAATATTTACTGAATTTAGTTAATGTGATATGAAAACATCAGTGGTGGAATCAAGTCAAAGGCTGAGGGCCTCCTCAGTGGAGGGAACATTACCTTATTATGGCTTTTATGCCAAGTAGCATTGTTTTTATTAAACAAATTTAGCAATCAACTCCTTTCTTTCCAAAATTGTTTATTTCATGCATGTGTTTATGTTAGTGTCCATTTGCAAGCTTTCCTTTTTCCCTGTGACTAGCTGTTTATATGGCTGCAGTTCACAAGATATATTTCTTAATATGCAATTAGTCACTCAGATTGTTGCTACTCAGATTATTTTTTGATTTGTCAGCTGTATTTATATATGCTTATTGGAATAATAAAGAGTGTTATATGTGTGAGCTCACCTTTGCAGACTAATAGTGGATTTTCTGAGTTCTACAAAATGGGTATCCATTGTGTAGGCATTCTTTTGCCTCACAAGTAATGCTGAGCGTAAGTCACTAATCAATATTAGTGACAGTCACAAATAAATATTAATGACACTCAGTCACTGTCTTCCTTCATAGAGCAGAGCCTGTTGTCAATACATCTGACCTCAGTATTGCAGGAGCTCTGCCACAAGGCCCTACACCTTCAAGTTTACTGAGAATTTTGTCAGTGTTTAATAGCCCATGATCTCTACATCTGACCTCGATATTGCAGGAACTCTTCCATAGATCTCTACACCTACAAGTTTACTGAGAATGTTGTCAGTGTTTAATAGCCTGCAGTCATTACATCTGACCTCACCTACATGTTTACTGAGAATTTTGTCAGTGTTTAATAGCCTGCAGTCACTACATCTAACCTCACCTGCAAGTTTACTGAAAATTTTGTCAGTGTTTACATAGCCTGTGGTCACAACATCTGACTTTGATATTGCAGGAGCTCTGCCACAAGGCCCTACACCTACAGGTTTACTGAGTATTTTGTCAGTGTTTAACAGCCTGCATTCTCTACATCTGCCCTCAGTATTGCAGGAGAGCTACCATAAGGCCCTACACCTACAAGTTTACTGAGAATTTTATCAATTTTATAGCCTGTGGTCACTACATTTGATCTCACCTACAAGTTTACTGAGAAATTTGTCAGCGTATAATACCCTGTAGTCACTATATCTGAACTCAATATTGCAGGAGTTCTTCCACAAGGCTCTACACCTACAAGTTTACTGAGAATTTTGTTTGACCAGTAGACTTTTCTGCATATACCATATATGAGTTATTTTGTCTCAGGAAATGAAGGACAACCTGTTTTTTTCTTGCATTTCTGTGTTAATTGGTTTGTTCTGGATACAGACTGATCGCTCTCTGTTATAAACTGACCTGAGTATTGGACTGCCACTGTAGTAGAAATGTATTGCTAAATATCCCCTTAGTGTTGTCAAAAATAAATGAAGTAAAAAAACTATGCTATAATAACTTTTAGGGTTATGTTTACTATTACTAAATTACTTTATTAACCCTAAAAAACATTGGACATCCATTAAAGAAAGCTTATATCCCGGCAAAAAATTCAACCCAAACCCCTCTGCAGATAACTCACCAGTCAAAATTGCAATCCAGTTTGACTCTTTTTTTATAAATATTAAAATATAAAATATTATAGCATTGCATCTTTAAACAATGATTCCTCAACATCTAATCCCAACCCTCCCCAAGAGCCACATAGCACCACATTGACTTTTTCCTTCAAACCTGTGCCCACATTCTGTATATAAAACTACTCTTTAACAAACTTAAACCTTGCTCTTCTTCAGCTGATGATCTTCAAAGTGAGTACCAAAAACAGCAGCCAATAGCACTCCCTATCTTGTCTCAATCCTTATAAATAGATCAATCCAGGAATCCCATGTTCCCTTTCTCTGAAAAAAGTCACACATTATCCCTCTGCACAAAGGAGGAAATTCAACAGACATTAATAACTTTAGATCTATAGCAAGCTTATCTCTCCTCACCAAAATACTTGAAAATGTCTTCAGAAACAATTGATATACTATCTCCTGCAAGAAGAACTGTTATCCCCTACACAACACAGCTTCCATCCTTGCTATAGCACTAGCACTGCCCTTCTATACTATATAGATACTGTGAATAAAGCTAAAGCTAATGGCAAACTAGTTTCTTCCTTATTTCTAGACTTATCTAAAGCCTTCAACATAGTTTGTTACAGCACACTGTGGTTCAAAAGTTACCTGTTCAATACCTCCCAGTCACCACCGGTGTACCACAAGGCTCTATTCTTGGTCCCCTCCTCTTTAACATTTTCTCCAACACCCTCCTCACTTCTACACAACAAGCTACCCTACTAGAATACACTGATGATTCTACTCTTATTTGCACATATGATAATATGGTACACCCCAAAAAATTACTCAGGATGCTTTAACAGCCACTGAAACCTGGCTTCGTAACTCACAACTCATGCTCAACCCCAAAAAGACCAAACTGCTACTTTTTTCCCCAAATTCCTTTCTCATGCAAAAATAAAATTTAAATCCTCTCTCTTGTTAACACACCCATTGAAGTCAGTTCTCATAGCAAACTATTTGGGTGACAGTGGATGATAATCTTATATTCGACCTGCATATGCAAACTTGCATAAGAAAATCTCATCAAATACTAGGGATGCTTTACATAGCCAATAATTTTCTCACCGACACAAATAAAACAAAATTTGGCATTACTTATCTCCTCCCCTATCTTCTTTATGGTTCTCCCATCCTTACTAACTTCAGGCTTCACAAAAATAAAAACTTGAATAATGCTATAACAAAGTTGCTAAATTTGCAGCACATATCCTTTTCAGAACCCACCACTATATAGCACTGAAAATCCTAAATTGGTTAGAACTGCCACATCAACTAAAATATACACAACTTCTTAACACCAATAAAATTATCCAGCATCCATCTGCCTTTCCAGCACTAAAAAAACATTCCACACAGTTATGTTACCAACTGGTCACTGCAATCTGGTGACCAAAACCCCCTGTCTGTCTACAAACCTAATAAGTCTGCTGGGCATTGTCTGCACTCTTACAAGGTTGCTAAGGCCTGGAAATCCTTACATGTATTCACCAGGTCTATACCCTCCCTCCCATCTTTTAAAACAATACTGAAAGACTTCTTAGCTAAAATATGACTCTGTTCTTGCTCAAAACCAGGATAAACTATAACCTTATATTTGAACAAGTAGCGTTTAATTCCTTATACCTCTTTATTCTCCCCTCTTCACTTACTTCCTTACTGCTAATTCTCTTCACTGACTTTCTCTCTAAATGTACCACAAACCTGTTTCTCTCTCACTTCATATTACTATTCCTATTTGCATTAGACTAATCCAAGGTTAATTTCTCTGCAAACTATCAATTTCTCTAAATATTAAATGGTTGACATATTACCTTGTATCGATTCTTAACCAATGTTTTTATATTACATCTAATTTATTATAATTATTTAAACTGCAGATGTTTTTATTTTATTTTTGAAGACTGTAAAATTACTGTTCTTAAATGTTTTGTAATAATTCGGAGCTTTTCTCCCAATGCCTCTGCTGAAAATGGGCTTTCACCCAGTTGGACTTTCCCGGTAATCAACTGTCAATAAATAATAAATAAATAAATAATTTAATATGACAACTATAGCACATGCTGAAAAGCAACACTGTCACTTACATTTTCTGATGTTCCTATAAATATAATTTGTATTATGCCTGATAACATTATTTTCCATGCTAATAGAGTACAGTTCAAGTCTTTGTCATAAATGCTCTGTGCCCCATTTGAACCACTGATATAATATAGTTTTAAGGATGGTTTATACATCATCCTGAAATGAATATTATTTGATAGTAGCATGCATAATTTTATGCAAAATGGAAAAAAATAACATTTTCAGTTAAAACTGCAGTAGTATCAAAGTAAAATAATCCATTATTTTTTCTCCATGAAAAAATCAACATACTTTCTACAAGATTAATACAATAGGACTGAAGAAAGTTAACTCAAAAATATGATATGTCAGCTTTGTGAGACAGAAATTGCAAGGTTAGATTTTTTTTATTAATCATGCAGTTAAGTCAGACCTTATTTTGAGTGGTAAGGTACATGTTTATTGCCTTGTTGCTTTGCTTTCAAAAATATGTCTTTTGAAAGAACATGTGAATGAAAATTGCATTGAATTTTGTGGTATATTCCAATATAATGCTTACTTATAATCCAGTATAGGTTACTAATATTTTTGCTTAGCTATATGTCTGAGAAAGCAATCAAGTATAGGTGTCAGCCTAAAGCTTTAAACATCTAATGACTACACGAATACAAACAGGGAAGACTGCAGGGGCATTACAGTCACTTAATCATTTACCTGGGTAAGTACATAAGATTTGGTTGTCTCCTCTTAAATTCACCAAATGCCTACAGCCTTAACTTCTTCTGGTCAAACTGTTTTCTATAAATCAGAACTATGCTCCTCTGACACTGTTGATATATATGAAGTGATACTCCTTTCTTCCGCAGCCAATTAGTTTTCATGATTACCCAGTCAGAGAGAATACATCTGTTTTTCTTGTACATTATTACTGCCATCACAGTCTGATTTTTAGACACCTTTCATGATACTACTACTATTATATAAGGATTCCTTTTAAATGCTCGAATTACCATAACGTCAACTCACATAACAGTGAGATGACTTCAGTGAAAATTTAAATGAATGAACTCCTGGAATAGCATATTTCACCTCTGGGAAACTAACCACTTGGCCACCAAGTAGAAGTTTGCCCTTTTCTCCATTGTAGTGGAATCTTGGATTTGGTACAATTAGTTGTGGGGTGTGGAGAGTGAAGCCCCCCCCCCACTTTGGTGGGTTTAATTTGCTTAAGTTTTTGTTTTAGTTATTGGTGGCCAAGTGGTTAGTTTCTCGCAGGTGAAATACACCATTCCAGGAGTCCGTTCATTTAAATTTTCACTGAAGCTGTCTCACTGTTATGTGAGCTGACGTTATGGTAATTCATTGTTTTGACATAGATCCCTATATTAACCATACAAACAAGTGAGACTAGGTTTATAATACTCTGACAGTTAAAAATAAGTGTATAGTAGACTAATGACTGTGCAATCCAGATATAACCCACAAATTTGATTTATATAGGTGGTATGGCATCTTCTGTCCATCAGAGATATAAAAGCCAGACTGGGGTGAACTTCCAATTACCCATCCATTTGTCCAAGTTGCACCTCTATAGGGATAGGGAGGAAGACTGCTCACTCCCATCTCATATCCATTCCCTTCCAGCACTCTTGTTACTAATCAAACACAGGACACTTGAGTTACAGTCAGAGATTCATCCCTCTGGACTTCAGAGGTGAGCCTTTGTGTAGTTCTAACTACATGTATCAAGGTTTTGTTCTAAAACATCTCAGAGGCTCCACGCTTTTAGCAAGTCATTATTTCATAAATGGGGTAAAATATGAATGCATTTGTTTTTGAAATATGGAAGTGTTGAACATGCATTGGCATTAGTGAGTTGTCTTTATGTTTTCTTACATACTCTTATGCATTTCTTTCAGCATCCCTAAGTAGAATTGCAGTCCCCATGTCTACGATACCTTCTATCTACTCTTGTGGGAAGAGGTGCACATGCCTTGGACTTGGACCACAACATGCCCCCCTGAAAATGACCAGTACTATTAAGTTGCTTAGTTTTACCCTCTGCTGATGTCTAACACTAGAGTCATTTTATAAACATGATATATTATGTCATAGACTAGCTGTAATCCAACTGGCATGCAAGCAGTCCAGACTTAAAATTCTCAGAAATGTATAAAACATAGATAACATGTAAGCAGATCACATGACACATTATGAAATAAGCAAGAGATGGAAATATGCTAGAAACATTCACCTATATATATATATATATATATATATATATATATATATATATATATGTATATGTGTGAACTACATGTGACTTGATCTGTATGTCACTACTGACATTGTATTAAAATGATTGGTTAGAAGTGTATATGAAATAACAGTGGGTTAATTTCAAAGAGAAATGATAAAAATTGGTCTTACTGATTTAATGTCAGATTGGATTTGTGTTTCTGATGAAGAGACATTTTATATAGCAAACATTTATGAAACAGAGATGATGACACATTTTCTCAGATGACTGTCATATCATACAGTCTGTGAGCCAAAGACAATCATGTCACATGAAAAACTAATAGTTCTGACCATGTTATTCAGATGCCTTCATAATAGGCACATCTCTGATTGTGCCTTTTGAGTGGAAACTAACTTGAAACAATATTTTGCTAAATTGTCACATCTCTGTTGTCTAACTTCTCCCGAGATGAAGTAATCAAGGATTTAATTATAATGAAGTGGTTGTGGTGGGTGCCTCAGAACTCACCCCACTTGGGGCAGTGTGTTGTGTTTTCCCCTCCCACATAAAGCACTTGAATTTTGTTTGTCATGAATGCCATTTTGTTAGGTTTTCTTTGACCAAATCTCATTTGGCAAAGTAAAAGTAAAAAAAAAGAATCACAACTTATTAATTTAAGCTGAATTAGAAATTAATTGGTTCTCTTACCATAAACATCTGAGTTAGGATGTTATGAGGACCTATTACCTACATATCTTCATATCCGAGAAGGTATACTTGAAATAATAGAATATTCAGAAACAGTTATATGTGCAGTAAAGGTTTGCTTGAGTGATGCAGTCTTTCTACAGTTGCTACCATATATGGTGTTTTGTGCATGTGCGCCTGTGTGTTTGTGTGTGTGTGTGTGTGTGTGTGTGTGTGTGTGTGTGTGTGTGTGTGTGTGTGTGTGTATGTGTGTTTGCATGCTTGGGTGGTGATAGTCAAGAGATAAATGCAGAATGAATATAAAAATAGAATTTTACATGGTCTGTGAAATTTCTGAAATCATGTTGCTGTTTGAGCTGTGCACCATCTCAAATCTCATCTGTGGAAAATAAGAAGACTGCTAGAATAGCTTTGGGAATATTACTGCATCTGGTAAAAAAGTCAGCTACAGTAGGAAGTTAGCTTAGATGATTCTATTCATCATTTTCCAGTCTGGTATCATATTTGGTTGTTTCATAATAAATGTACTGTTTCCCTTCACTGTATGCATTTTATGTGCTGTATAAGTTTGCATGTGGTATGTATAGTTTGTGTAATCTATAAACAATTTAATTAATTCCATTCTGGTTGGACAAATAAAGGGTAAACTATTTTCTTTTAGCATAACTATGCGGATTGCCATGTACAGGACCCTATACTTTTTATGTCTGGCATTGACTATTATAATGTTGAGGTAACATGAGTTCAGTGTTACTTTCCTAATGCCTTGTGGTCACTTATAAAAGAGGTGTAGAGATTTAAATGTCAGTTACTGACATTTTCTCAACTTGCTGCACTTTTCTAATTCTACATGGACAGATACACCGTTTGACTGAAGTCAGAAATTATATAAATGTGCACAATAAAGACAGTACAGGGTCTTCTCAAGGAAAATCATGCGAACGTGTTCAGATGGTCATATTTCTGCTTTGGAAATGTCAAGGCTAAAGTGCTCCGGCAGTGGGATAACTTTCAAAGTACAAGCTGTGTTGCATTCCTGTGTGTTTCCACTCAAGCATTTTGCCAGTATTAATACAACTCCCTGAGGGAGGAAGATGTCCAGAACTATTTTTCATTTAATTTGCAAGGACATCCTGTTTATGTAGTTATCAGCAGAACTGAGGACTGTGTGCCAAGAAACAAAATGGTTAAGTGAAACTCAAAAATACAAACTTAAAGAGAGCTATAATTTTCTGTTACATTTCAAAAGTAAATGACAGACAGTTACATGTCATTTTAAGTCTGTACACGAGCCTATTACTTTTATGTAGAAAACAGCTAATGGACATTAATGTTATGATTACATTTCCAGCGTCCATTTGATTCCTCTTGAACTCCCTTAGCTATTGGGTAGTTACTGCAAGACGGAAATCTGGAGTTCTAATGTACCTGTTAAAGGTCTGTATTAATAATCTCCTATTGATCTTGGCATCTAATGACCCTTGCCTATTCTTCCCGTTTAACATGTGCTAGCTCCCATACATCGTTGAACAAAGACAGGAATATTACTGAAGGCATCCAAGTCTGAAAATTACAGATTGTCACTCCTTAAGGAGTACTTTGTTATAGCTCAGACTTCAACAACAAAAAAATCATCTCCTTTGTCTATGCAGCATATCAGCACTTCTTTATTGTAGCAATTTTAAAATTCATACAACAATAATATATCTAGGTTACCTGTCACTGTTAACTCTCTTCTTCTTTGAGAAGTTCAAAAGGCATCAAGTAATACTTAGCAACTCACTATATTTTAATTAATTAATTAATTAATTAATTAATTACTATTTGTTAGTCTGGGAGATAGACTGGCCCAAAAGATCCTTTCCAGCCAAGACTCAGGCTCAGATGGGCAAAAGAACATGATACACAAACAAAATACAGTTATACATATACAAAGTCAATAAGTGAAACACGCAGGAGTCCAGTGACAGATACATATTCATATACACACACACACACACACATATATATATATATATCTATAGAGAGAGAGAGAGAGTGGGAAGTATGTATACATACATACACACACACACACACACACACACACATATATATATATATATATATATATATATATATATATATATATATATATAAAATATTCAAGAGAGTAGGATTATACAGTCTGACCAGGAAACAGCAGAGTGAACATGAAAGACTGACATGCAGTGCCTTTATGAAACTGCTCACCAAATACAATTTTGAAATTTGTTAATGAGGCATTGGCCCTAACTTCAGAGGGGAGAATGCCCCATATGGCAGGGCCAAGTCTTGAAAATGTTTTTTCTTCAACTTCAGCTTTAAAGTGAGGTCATTGAAGGGAAATGTGATTAGGCTGCAAATTTCTGAAAGACTAATTTGGTTCTTTAATGAGAAGTAGTGTTTTTAATGTGGGGAACTATCATGTAATATTTTACGTATCAGTGAACTGAGTAAAAAGAGGATTTTTCATTTACTAAGATCCAATCTAATTTTTGTAGAAGAAGGTAGCACTGAGTATTGTTGCATGCCAGAAGGGCAAATCTACATATTATGTTTACTGTGGTTTGAAGTTTCCTAGAATTTGTGAAGAATGTCAGGTTAGTAGAGAAAGGAGGTATTCAAGTTTGAGGAATAGTACATTTTTAACTATAGTGAGTCTAGCAACAGGGGACAGCAAATGTGTGATTCTATAACAAATCTTAAGTTTCGGATAATGAGATCAGTATGGTTGGAAAGGCTAAGAGAATAGTCTAGAATAAGTCTGAGATATTTATATTTAGTCAGTAGGGGAATGGAGTTGTTAGTTGTTATTAGAGTCAAAGACAATGAATGTGGGTATTTGTGGGCAATTCAAATGGAAGGAGCATTACATTTCTTATGGTTTAATAAAAGTTTATTAGATTTGGTTCACTTACAGAGTTTGAAGAAGGATCGTTGTAATTAGGTTTGCAAATTGAGTGGGTATTTCTTTCTAGTAGGAGTATGTCACCTGCATGGAATACAAGGTTTAAGGAGAAAAGATAATTTGGGAGGTCATTGATAAACAAGGAAAAGAGAAAAGAGAAGGGGGGACTAGTATCAATCCTTGTGGAACCCTTATGTTAAGGACACCCAGTGAGGACACAATATTATCTGCATGAACTTAATAAGCTCTGTTTTCTAGATAACTTTAATAACATGTAATAGCACACTTACCAAGTTTAGCAAGGTGACTTCGTTTATGAGAAGGTTATGATCAACTGTTTTATATTCTCTGTTCATATCTTCAGATATGCCTGCAGTAATGAGGCCTTCATTTGTGTTGCAGTAGATAGAGTGTGTAGCAGAGATGTAAGCTATGAAGGTGCTAAATGTTATTTCTGAAGCTGCATTTGTCTGATAGGAGACCATAGCTTTTAATATGTTTGAAAAGTATTTTGTATAGTAATTTTTCAAATATTTTACATAGGGGGCAGCATAGAGTAGAGATAGATCACCAATCTTTAGGGGATTTTGGAACAGGTACTTTTGGGAGTGGAATAATGATACCATGTTTTAAAGTAGGTGGTAGTATGCCTGTAGTAAGTGATAAATTGTATATGCATGCAATAGGTTTAGTTATGTAGTTTGCTGAGTTATCAGAAAAGAAGGGAAAAGCTTGGAATGTTTAGTGGAACATTGTTTAAGATTTTTAAGCATAACTTTGGTTTCTTTTATGGTTTTCATTTTGTGAAGATTTTGAGGTATTACTTTTTGGACTCAAAAAATGTGATTTCTTAGATGGAAGTTTGTGGTTCATTGTTCATAGGTTCATAGGTGTGTTCTAGGCTGATGGCCCTGAGGCCTTTACAAGCCTAGCCATAGGATTACCCTTGCATTATGCCACCAGACCTTCATTCCCAGTGCCTCTGTCGAGTAGAGCCACTGGAGTTATCCCCAGGGTGAATTTTCTATTTCCCATCTAATCATCAAGATTTCTCTTGAAAAGGGTCAGCGAGGTGCTCTGCTTGACATGTATGGAAAGCCTATTCCATAGCATGGACAGTCTCTGGGTTATGAACCTGTCCCTTCAGTACGTTCCGTTGATTGTTGTAATGAGGTTGAGGTCTCTGGAGAGTATGATGTGGAGGGATTGGGATTTCTTTAGATGTAGCATTTCTAATAGAGCTGGGTCAGACATGGCTTTGTAAGTCAAGCAGAGATCACCTCTAAGTAGGCGATATGAGACAGAGAATAGTTGGAGTTTTTTGAGTCTGTCCATATACGACAAGTGTTTAAGGCCTAGGATCCTCTTTGTGAGGTACTTCTGTAGCCGCTCCGGTTGTTGCAGGTGTCTAGTGAGGTACATGCCAAATGGGGCATTGTACTCGATGGCTGGCCTAATGAGTGAAGAGTAGAGGGAGACAATGACCTCTTTCTTCCTGGATGCAAAACCCTTAGTAATGAGATGTGTCACATAGAAGGACTTTCTGATCACAATGGTAATGTGGTGATCAAAAGAGAGGTTGTTGTCAACCTGTGTTCCCAGATCTCTTATAACACCTTCTGTGTTCAGTGGACTACCATCAATGTGGTAATTCATGGGAAATGGGTTTTTCCCAAAGGGATGATGACACATTTTTTGGTATTGAGCTTAAGGCCATGGTTCTGACACCAGTCATTGGTCTCAGTGAGGCCATTCTGTAGGATGTCAACATCACTTGGGGAGTTAATAATAGCTCCCAACTTGCAATCGTCTGCAGACTTTGTCATCCAAAGTCCTTTCTTGTTGGCCTGGACTTCAGAAAAGTAGATACCAAACAGGGGAGGACCCAGGACTGAACCCTGTGAGACTCCACTTATGACTAGTCGGCAGTCTCACTTTGAGTCAGCTACTTTCACACTGTGGGTTCTACCTGTGACCCAGTTTGCAACCCATCTAGTGATATAGGAGTTGATGCCTAGCTTAGTGAGTTTTTCTATTATTCCTGAGTGAGGAATGGTATCAAAGGCCTTGGCCAGATCAAGGTAGGCTGTATGAACCACCTTGCCTTCATCCACAGCTCTGGTGACTGACTCAAAGAAGTCGACCAAGTTGAGCAGGCATGATCTACCCTTCACAAAACCAAACTGTGTGGGATCCAGAGTTTGGAGATTCCCTATATCCTTGTTTATTAGGTCCATGATGACGCATTCTATAGCTTTGAATATCAGACTCATCAGGCTAATGGGGCGATAGTTCCCCAGGGTCTGTAGTTGCTCCTCCTTTCTGGAGAGGGATGATTGTAGCAGTGCACCATTATAGGTTCATAGGTTCATAGGTTCATAGGTAAGTACTAGGCTATCTGCCCAAGGGCATCTGTAAGGCTAGCTAGAATGTGTTGGCTTTTGCCTCCCCTTAGATTAGTTCCCTGTGCCTCTGTCCACCAGAGCCACTGCAGTGATCCCCGGGGTAAATTTTTTGTTTCCCATCCACTCGTCAAGGTTTCTCTTGAAGAGTGTTAGTGTGGGGCTCTGCCTAATGTAGATTGGAATCCTGTTCCAAAGCATGGGGAGTCTCTGGGACAGGAATCTATCCCTACAGCACATCCTATTTATCGTTGTGGTGAGGTGTAGATCCCTAGATCGTATGGCTCTTGTGGATTTGTTTTTTTTAGCTGGAGCATGTCCATCAATTCTGGGTTGGACATGGCCTTGTATGTCAGTCAGAGATCACCTCTGAGTAAGCAGTATGTAACCGGGCACAGCTGGAGATTCTTCAGTCGGGCTGCATAGGGCATCTGTTTGAGGCCAGTAATCCTCTTAGTGAGGTACTTCTGTGGTCTTTCCAGCTGTTGCAGTTGTCTTGTAAGGTACATCCCAAATGGGGCATTATACTCTATGATGGGTCTGATTAGTGATGAGTAGAGGGGCACAATAACCTCTTTTGTTCTAGATGTGAACCCTTTTGTGATTAGGTGGTCCACATAGAAGGATTTTCTAACCACCTTGGCAATATGATTATCAAAGGAGAGATTACTATCTACTTGGGTCCCCAGATCCCTAATTACATTTTCTGTATTTAGGGGACTACCACGTATGTGGTAGTTCGTGGGTACTTTGTTTTTTCCAAAGGGGATGACTATGCACTTTTTGGCATTTAGCTTGAGGCCATGATTTTGACACCAGGTATCCATCTCAGTGAGACCCTTCTGGAGGATGTCTGTATCAGCCGGAGAGTCAGTTATGGCCCCAGTTTGCAGTCGTCTGTGAACTTGGTCAGCCATAGTCCTCCTGTGCTTGCCTGTACCTCTGAGAAGTATATACCAAACAGGATGGTCCCAGGACTGAGCCCTGGGGGACACCACTTGTAACCGGTTTAGAGTCAGACCTAGAGCCTGCAACTCTCACCATTTGGGTTTTATCCATGAGACAATTGGCAACCCACCTCGTGACATAGGGGTTTATGTACAGGCTGGTGAGCTTGTCTATAATACCAGAATGGGGAATGGTGTTGAAAACCTTTGTGAAGTCTAGGTAGGCTGTGTGGACCTCCTTTCCCTCATCTAAAGCCTTGGTAACTGTCTCAAAGAAGTCCACCAGGTTTAGGAGGCATGATCTGCCCTTGACAAAGCCAAACTGGGTAGGGTCCAATATTTGGAGGTTCCCATTGTCTCTGTGAATGAGTTCCATGATGGTGCACTCCATAGCCTTGCAGACCAGGCTAGTCAGGTTTATAGGGCGATAGTTCCTAGGGCCCATTGTGGCTCCACCTTTTTAGAGAGGAATAACTGTTGCTGTGTGCCACTCTATGGGTATGTAGCCTGTAGAGAGGCTGAGTTTGAACAGTGTGTTTAGGTGAGGGGTTAGTTACTTTTGGAGTTCATGTAAGACACAGCCTGGGACACCATCTGGTCCCATTGAAGCTGTGTTTTTGGCTTTGGACAGGGCTATTTTAACCTGTGTGTCAGTGATTGCTGGGGCTGTACATTCTTCTGGTATGGGTATCACCCCTTTAAGGGGTGAGAGGGGGGTGAAGTTTACACTAAACCTGTCTGCCAGAATGTTGGAAATATCAGTCTGTTCAGTGTATTTTGTGCCATTCTGCACTAACTCAGAGCATATCTGAGAGTTTCCACTTAGGTTCTTGACATAGCTAAAGAAAACTTTGTGGTTATCTTTGGAGTCCTTGACAATTTTTCTTTGGAAGCTAGCCTTGGACGATTTTATGAGGGATCATAGTTTCTTGCTGATACTGATCAGGGATGTCTTTCCTTCTTGGGATTTTACTCTTTTCTGTACTAGTTTCCTCCTTCTGTTGTATAGCTTGTTTATGGCAGGGGTCCACCAGACTGGTTTCATTTTCATGGAGGAGTGAGTCTTGGTTTTGCTTGGGATAGCACGATCCATTTATTCTTGCAGGTGCTCATAGAGTGCATTTGTAAGGTATTCAGCAGTTTGGACAGCGTTGTCCTTTAGCATTGGGGGCTGTGAAGTTTTCCACCTCGGTCTTAAGTAATGTGAAGTTTGCTTTTGAAAAGTTTTTGACCTTGGTTTCCTTGATTGAGGGTGGGGGCGGAATGTGGATATCCAGAGTGATTAGTCTATAATCTGTTCTAACCAGCAAGATGTTGACCTCCAGTCTAGAACACCAGTCACCCATGTTGGTGATGACCAGGTCCAATATGTTGTCACCTCTGGTGGGGTTGTTGACCAGTTGATCCAGGGCATTCGAGTTTATAAATTCTAGGAAGTGTTGGGCAAGGGAGTTAGTACTTGAGTAGCTCTCCCAGTTAATGTTTGGGTAATTGAAATCACCCAATATTAGGGCATTTGGTAGGACCTTCATATTTTCCAGTGACTCCAGAAATGCAGAATGGGGGTCCTGGGTCATGGTGGGTGATCTGTAGTAAGCTACAATTTGAATTGCAGTTTTGCCCATTGTTAGTTGCACATGGATGATCTCTGAGGCATTGTGCTGTGCAACTAACCTGGAGGTGTGGGTATCCTTGATGAATATGGATACACCCCCGCCTTTTGTGTTTCAGTCCAGGTTCTGTGGCCAAAACGTATGATATGAGTTATAGCATGGTAGTCCTGGAGTGCTCTTTGGAGCCTTAAACCAGGTTTCTGTTACTGCACAAATATCGATGTTCTCCATAGTGAGGAGTGCCTTGAGTGAATGCATTTTGAGGTTTAGACTTCTGGCATTGAGTAGCATTACCCTTAGTTTTTGGTTACTTGTGCTATTTATGGTGGTGTGTTTGTCTTTTGAGCCTTGCCTAAAAAAGGCACTATGGGGGTGGCAAAAGCCTTGGCCAGTATTCGAAAGCCTAAGGGTGACAGGTGCAAGCCATCTCTTGTGAAGCAATGTGGCTTGTTGAGCATGTCATCCCAGGTGGACAGATACTGGATCCCCTTTGAATGACACCAGAAACTTAGCCAAATGTTGAAATTGATAATTTTTTCTTTATACTGTGGCATCATTCTTGGTGAGGGCAGGATGCTACTCAGGGTCAGGGTCATACTGGCCAGGGCTACTTGATCAGAGAGCTCTTCTATGTCTCTTTTTATGTAGTCCAGGGAGGTATGTCTCAGGTCATCCACACCAACATGGACAATGACAGAGTCATATTTGTACTTGTTCTGGAGCAACCTGAGTGCTTGTGCTATGTGGCAGATCCTGGCACCCGATAGGCAGCTAACTGTAACCTTCTCCTTGTTCAGACTAGTTAGTGGAACATCAGTGTGCCTGACTATAGAGTCACCTATTACTAGTGTGTTGGGTATGTTATTTTGCCTTAAGGGCTGTGATTGCATGGCACACTTATTATGTGAAGTATGTGTTTCATGGTTTGTGATGAGGTGTGGAGGTTGCTTGGGTGTCTGCTTTGGAGGTTTCTGTTGCTTTTGCAGATTTTTATTTAGAGCCCCCAAGTATGTTTTCGTGTATTTATGTGTGTTATTTGCCGGTATTGATTTAGTAGGTCTATTTGAGATTGGTGGTGTGTTGCAAGTATTTTCCTTTTCCTCTTGACTGTCAGTTCCAGTCTTGGGTTGAGAGAGCATTGCCTCCAGTTTGGCTGTATAATTGTATCTCTCACATATATTAGTGTTTATTGGTAGGAGGAGAAGGTTGTCTGTGGTGACTTTTTGTTGAGGCTCATTAGGCAGGGACAAAGCCTGAGGTGAGGCTGTGACTGAACAGGGCACACAGGTGATGCACCAGTTCACTCTGTAGTTCATGTAAAACACAGCCAGGGATATTGTCAGGTCCCATATATGCTGCATTCTTGGTCTTGGACAGTTCTGTTTTAACATGTGCAGCAGTAATACTGGGTGCCTGGCAATCTACTGGTATTGCGATTGGTCCTTTGGGGGCGGAGGGGTAAAGTTGGCACTGAATCTGTCGGCCAGTATATTGGCAATATCTGTTGTCTCAGTATAGGAAGTACAATTGCGCAGTAGCTCAGAGCAAATCTGGGTATTGCTATGGAGATTCTTTACATAACTATAGAAAGCCTTGTGGTTGTCTTTACTATCTGCTGCAATTCTGTTTTCATAGCTACCTTTGGAGGATTTGATAAGGGATCTCAACTTTTTGTTGAGGCTGATAAGGGAGTTTTTCCAGTTTTGGGACTTCACCTTATTCTGCATCAGTTTCCTCCTTCTATTATAGGGTTTGTTTATGCCAGGGGACCACCAGATTGGCTTCCTTTTTTTGGAGGAGAGTGTCTTGGTTCTATTGGGCATGGTGAGATCCTTACATTTGTGTATGGGTTCATACAGTGCATTGGTGTATGATTCAGTGGTCATGCAACTATTCTCCATTTGTCTGAGTGCCGTGAAGTTAGCCACCTCTGTTTTTAGGAACCCAAGGTTAGCTTTGGAGAAGTTTTCATGGTGGTTACCTTTGCAGGGGGTGGGAAGGATGTGGATTTCCAAGGTGATTAGTTTGTGGTCGGATCTAACCAGGGAGGAGCTGACTATTGGTGTAAAGCAACGGTCACCCATGTTAGCAATGAGCAAGTCAAGGATGTTGTAGATATAATCATTAATTTTTGGGAATAGATAAAGCAGACACTAGTTTGTCCTAGGGGTTAACACTTGTTGGTATTGTGGTTTGTTTCCTTAGTCTAAGCTAATTTTGGTGGAGACTTACATCATCATGACTATGTTTCCAAGTTTTTCATGCTAGGTATTTTTGTTTCATGAGATCCTTGATGCATTGTGTTAATGTCAGGCAACTCTGTCCCCTAAGTCTTTTGTGTTAAACAGGGAACTGGTTCTTCTGTTTAGTTGGGGGGTATTTATAAAGTAATGCAATGTTACTTTGGAATCAGGAATGAGGTATAAAGGTGACCAGTCAATAAGACTGAGTTTTGCTGGAGTGTGAGCACTTGATCAGTAAAAGGTCATCCGATAAATATTTGGGGATGTCATTTAGGTGTTTTTAAATGACCATACTGAGGGTACTGGTAGTTGGTCACTAAAGGAGTTAGGTAGTATTGATATTGTTAGGTACAGTGTTCTATAATTGAGAATATTAGATCCAGTGTGTTATGGTTGTCAGGATGTTTTACTAATTGCTCTAAGCCAAATAGTTGTAGAGCTTTATCTATTTTATTAGACTCATTTTCTGGTACATCTGCATTAAAGTCACATAAACAAATGGTATTTCTATTGCAGCCATTGGAAAATATTTCAGAAAGGGTATTCTTTACAGAAGAGGATGAGGGTGGGATGGAATGTATCTAATAGCAATGTTGAGGAGAGCATGCTGGCCTAAGGACATATTAGCTAGAATCCATTTGGTGGCTTTGTCATTTGTTTGATTTGCATTTGAGAAGGAAATAAGTTCTAAATCAGAGTGATTTTTATTAGTAACATACCTCCTCCACCAGATCTTTTTCCTGGTTTATCATCATATAGAATACTATAGTTTTCCTGTAGGTTGAAAGGCAACAGTTATCCTTTAGCTAGGATCCAGTGATGGCTAGAATATGCGAAATTTCATTGGTAATTCTTGCTTCTAGAGAGGTCCATTTGTTACTGACACTAAGTTGAGTAATGTTACTTATTATGAGGTTGTTGTACCTTAATGTGTTATTGTTGTAATTGTGTTTAGGTACCTGTAGGTACTGGTATTGGATCTATATTATAAGTCTGAAACTGCATATGTGTGACTACATAAAAGCCGACACATAATGCATGAAATCTAACAATAGCGAACGGCTTTGTAAGCAAATTTTTCCCTAAGGAAAAAACTTACGCATACGTTTGCTAAAAAAAAAAAAAAAAAAAGTAATTTACATCATAATTGTAAATGCAATTCAATGAATATGTGTCACTGTTTCCGTATTCGCTCAGAAACATGTTCATGCTTCTAATATAGACCCATTGGTATTTTATTGTAATTTGTTTGTATGGGAGGGTGTAGGTTACACCGAAGATCAACAAGCTTTTGTCATAGATAGTTTTGCAATTTTTTAAAGAATTTTTAACAGAGAAGAGGTTTTTACATGTTGTGGACTATTTGTATGAGATTTTGTTGGTAATATAGATAAAACAATTTATATAATGATGCATGCTAAATGGGATTTGAACAGGGATAAATGTTGGGCTTAAGGGAGCAGATGTGTAGGGTGTATTACTGACTGGGATATTATCTAGTAGGTGAAATGAGGAAGGTAGGGATAGAATGGTTAAAAATAAGGTGGGCTCAGGAATGCCATATGCATAGGAGTGATTAAGATAGTAAAGAGAATGCATGATGAAAAAAGTGATGAGTGGCTGCAGGTGATGAGCAGGTGCAAGCAACATTAATAGCTGTATCTAGAAGAGGGGTAAAAGGACAAATGTCTTGTTGAAATCAGGGTCTGCTAATAAAAGAACTAATTACTGTGGGTTAATGGAATAATATGGGATTAAATACTTGCCAGAATTCCTTATTTACTGAGAGGAATATGGATAAATGTGAGAACTCGTGTTGATATCAATATGAATTATACTGACAGGAAGTGGATGGAAAACTTGTTAGAGATTCATAGGTTTGTTTGAGGTTTGAGGTTTGCAGGAATGTAGGAATGTCTAGAAAACCATAAATTGATTATATTGGGGTGGGTGGAAATGAAGGCATGATGGAGAGGGAAGCCACGCAGAGTGCAGCTGAGCAGTGCAGGGCTAGTCCGCCTCATGTCATGTTCCAAAAACAATTGGTGAATCATTTATAGTCCTATTAGGGCAATGGTCATAGAAAATACAGAAACATTTTTAAGTATTCACCTCTGAAAAGGTGTTTTATATTATTTTATACCTAAACGTATGTGGGGAATATAACTGAACAATTATTACTGTGGCTTATGAAGGATACTATATTGCTCAGAGAGGGATACTGTGTTGCTAAGAGTCCTGCAGCACTCAGATTGTAACAAGAGCAGTCCATCTATTGAATAGAGTGGGTCACCAGTTCACATTGCAACAAGCACTTACTTTAAGTCTCAACACTATAAGAATATAAATGCCTGTATATTTAAATAAAAGGTTACTTGGAGATAAATTGTTTAAGATTCTTTCTTTAAGTCCTGAATCTACAAGAATGGAAATGCCTCTGTATTTAACTGTGAGAAATGCTCAGTAGAATCCTTGGTAAAAAGGTCTTTATAAGATAAATAAGTAATAAAATGTCTCAAGTTGTTAAGCATTGTTTGATACCATTTGAATGCCACAAAGAAGAATCACTAACACAAGCAGGACAAGTAGTTCCATTATTATATGTATTTTATGACAGTTTGCTATTAAAATGTTAACAAACAGTTACATTTCGAGCTAGAAAACTGAATATAATGCTCAATGTTTGAAATAATTTGTGGTCAGAACTTTGAATTATATCCTCGACAAATCACGTTTCAATGTAGATGTCAAAAATATTAAAGACATAGCAGAAGAGTTTCACCGTCCGTGCATCACATGTGCATTCACTTTTTTTTTTTTACGTTTTCATATGTCCGTGTAACAAACACCTCCTGATGTACATAAAAAGGATTAAAACAAATACCCAAAGTCCTGTTGTGCATTAACAAAACATAAGCATCCATACACACAGTGAACATAATGAAATACATGTACTATACCGATGCAGACAAATAATTCCATACATATACATTAGTTTGCAGTCCATACAACAGTTGCCCACGATAGTGGTGCTGCGGTAGCGTTGTCACCTCACAGCAAGACGTTGTCGCATTTGATTCTCAGCTAGAGCGTCTTCTGTGTGGAGGCATGCGTGAATGGGCGTTGAAGGTTGTGCATCAGGGCTGGTAACTCAGCACATAAAAATCCACTACCAAATATTAGCGGACCGGAGTTCCGCTGTGGTGACCCCTAACTGGGATAAGCCAAAAGACAAAACAACAACAACAGTTGGCAAGTATCATGCAGTAATATATCTAGTCAGTAACTTAAAATGAACTCAAAATGAACAGTGCTGTGCCACAAGTTGGACAATCCCTCTTGCTGTGAACTGATCACATTTGGACAACAAACGTAAGAATATTGCCCCCATATCCAGCAACTGATGCTTTTAGGTGATGCAGGCAAACAGCTAAGCACCCTGCTTTTTAAATCTTCCCCATGATTTTGTTCAAGTTGTACTGCATGCAAAATGTCAGAGAGATATAAACTGTTTTCCAAGCAAACTTTGTTGTCTTCTGTGCCAGCCCTCTACACTGTTTTGACTTCTAGGGTGTTCCGAAGTGTAAGTTTCATACTGTTTCCAAAAGGTCAGTTCAAACAAAAGATGATTTTTCTCAGAGGTGGCATTACAAATACTGTAACGCCAAGGTCTACCTGTTAAATAATTATGCTTAAAGAAATCACACAATGGTTTTCCAGCTTCAGGCATGTCTTGTTCTTGTTCAATTTGAAGGAAAGTAGGCAGAACATCATTAGGGTGTAGAAATGCCAGTGCTGCAATTTGCTTACAGAGCATAGCGAAATCAACGTCATTGCCAAATTGACTGGTAAGATGTTATTTCTGTATTTGGCACCAAATGATTTGGCATAAGTGGAACCAAACATCCCTTCTCCATCCATATAAGAAAATTTTGAGTTATACTGTTAATAGCTCCCTTTTTAAAATCACATAACACCATTTTAGTTTGCAATATCAAAGAAAATTGTGTACACAGATGTATTACAGAGGTCCAAAATGGTTGTAATTACATTCAGTTTTTGAATTCAAAATACCATATACTACAGGTATTATTTTTACCCTCTGTACCACCTAGTAAACTGCAATGCACTATATAAACCTGTTTACATTCACAGGTACTTATAGGAAATGTCCCTTCAACTATTATAAAATCAGATGCACACATTATTTGCAAATTGGATTTGGTGGTCAATATAACAACATTTGAACAACTTGTACCAGTACTGCTATAACATATATTGAAATTATTGGCTTTAATAAGTAACATTTCTGGCCGTATGTCATTTAGAGTTATGTAACTCTCTCACAAGTGCATTTCTAGGGGGGCGTGGCCAAGATGAGCACAGAGTAGCAGCTTTTCTTATCAGCTCTGCCTTTACAGAACTTTATTGACAGGAAATATTGATATAAACTTCCCTAATAATAGTTTTTTTTATTTTAATTAATTCTTTAAAATATATATTAGGGTAGTATATAAAAAATTTCAAGTAGATTTTAAGTTTTCCTGTCAAAGTTACACTTGGAAGTACTACAGTAAAAGAACAGGATGAGCTTCACTAAATCTTCTCATCAAGATACAATTATAAAAAAAGAACTACAGTCATTACTAACTACTATTCAGGAACTAAGTGTCAAGATAGACAAAATGGATATAAAAATTGATAATTTCAAAGAAAAGTGTTCTCACCAAATGGACATTCTACATGAAGATTTATTGTAACAGAGGAAGCAGATTTCAGGAATGGAAACTGCATTAAGTGATATGGATAACAGAATTCAGGAGAGTGAACATAATGTTGAGTTCCTGTTAAAGCAAAATTCTCTTCTTCAGACAAAGTTTGATGACCTTGAGAAAAGGTCCCGTAGAAATAATGTGAGAATTTTTGGCTTACCGGATAACATAGAGGGAAATAATATGGAAAAATGTTTATCTTCCTGGTTGCCTGAAGTACTTGAACTGCCAGAGGCTCTTTCATATGGTATTGAAAGAGCCCATAGATCAATGGTGACATCTAAAAACACCAAGAGTAATTACACTAAATCTGTTATTGTAATGTTCCTATCAGCCCATGATAAGGAAATGGTACTAAAGACTGCGTGGGCAAAATCTCCAATCAAACTGAAGGACAATATTATACGCTTTGATGATGACTATTCTTCTTCAGTATTATCAAAAAGGAAAATTGTCTTGCCTTTAGCCAGACAACTAAAAAAGAATAAAATAAAAACCCATTTGCTTTTTCCTGCAAGACTGAAAATATTTTATCAAGATGGTTTTAAAATTTTTGATGACCTAGACAATGCAATAACTTATATAAAATCTAATAACATACTGGAAAAAGTAGATGAAATGGAGTGGGCCAGTCCTAGTCTCAAAAGGAATGCTGAGAACAACACCTGGAAAACATTTGACCCTAAAAAAAATATCAAAAGATGAATCATAACAAGTACATATTTGCACTTGATTCACTCAGTTGGGGAAATGAAACCGGACATCCAGGTGAGCTTTTGGTATTATATTTAATATAATGTAAATTGGTAAACTAAATAGTTGTCTATTTTGTTTTGTAGAATAGTTGTTTGTTGTTTTTTTTTTTCATTTGTACTATTTGCTTAAGATTAATTATCTTAATGTTTATTGGCTTGATTCCCATGGATGCAGAGATTCTCCTGTCTTGGATATCTATGCTTCCAGATGTCTTGTAGTGGTGCTTATCATTAGGGGGCGTATTTGTTTATCTTGATTTTGGTTCTTATAGTGGTTGGAAAACTTTTATTTAGTTATAATTGCTGTATTTGTATTTTAGTTGATTTATGGTTAATTGTTTGATAAAGGAATCTTGTATGATGGCCTGATGTATAGTTGCAGAATTGCTGTGCTAGTGATGGTACTTCTGACTCAGGATGTGAGTGGCAGTGTGGCTGGAGTAATGGTAAGGCTTTGTTGTCATTTCTGAGTTGTTGGTGTGTTTATTTGGAGGCTCTGGTTTGGTGCTCTAGCACTGTAGAGACATGTGTGGTGTTGTTTGTGTTAATTGTATGTTTTGGTGCCTGTGGGCTTTGGTCGGAGATTAACCAGAGAGTCTGGTTGATAGTGTGGTGAAGCTTTGCTTGATAGCTGTCATTGCTTCGTGTTGTGTATGCAAGTTTTTTTTTTTCCTTTCTTTCTCATCTCTCTTGGTATAGAGGGAGTCTCGAGACATTGCCTTATATGTAGTTAAGTAATGTTTTACTTACTATTTCCCGCTGGAACTTTGAAAGCTTTATCTTCATGATGAGCTCGAGACTGTGATATCCATCGCAGCTGGAAAGCTCGGAGCTTTCTTAAAACGTCATCATGAAGGCGTCAGAAGTAAATTGATCTTCTGATCCTCACCAGGAAGCTACTGACTCAAATTTGTTTCCTCATACAGCATACGGAAAGAAGATATAACTAGATTACTACTTTCAACTTATTGTAAGACATTATATGCAATAATCTCTTAAATAAATAGGGATTATACTACGCATGTAGCGTACATACTTTTTCTGATCATCATAGGTATTCTTGAGCCTTATGTATTTATAAACAAATAGTATTCTCATAAAATATTTGCTTTATGTATGACAAGGGTGCCGATATCTTGATGAGAAATACTAGTTGTGATGTGTGCATTTTTGGAAGATTTAATAACGCTACAAGCTGTTTATATACTTGTGTTACATGTACATTTTTTATAACTATTGACTTGCTGAGAAAACATTCATGAAGCATTTATCAAAATGTTGAATGTATAGACGTATATAATAGGTTATCTCAGTTATTTTATGAATGCATTTGTGTAACAGGCTGATAGGGATGTACCACATAGGCAGCAATAATATTGCAAGGACAGGTGCATTAAAATAGTTAGATCTGTTTATCATTAGAAAATGTGAAATTTTCATCTTTTGTTTTGTTAATGAAATAGCTTTTCAAAATGCAAAGATAGTATAAGCTATAATTGAATAATAAAAAGCTCATTATATTTAAATAAGGCTTTTATATAGTATACAGGAGCTATTTAAGCACCTTGCTTCTTTGAACTAATATGACCTTTTTACTAGTTTTCAGTATGGTGATGGACCCTTTGAGGTAACTCATATTAATGCAATGAATGGAAGATCAGACTTTTAAGGTTTATTAGTCACTCTTCTATGAGAGACTGCACCGGGGTGTTTGGTTATAAGAAAACTAGCAGGATGTTGTTGGTTTTACTTCTTGATGAGTAATCACTATATCTGGTTTCTGGCAAAGAAATGCAGTGTTCATTTCTTTCAGAACAATCAGTATGCTAGTTGATTATTAGTAAAATCACTTTTATTAGCATCTTATTTATTAGCTGCCAATGTTAGTGGTTATTGAAGGCCCTTAGGTAATTCATTTACAACTATGTCCCAGTTAGCTGATCACCTATGGCAGTACTATATATCACACTTCAGCCTTTATTAGCCATATTTCGGTAATAAAATAATGCTATAGTCTCTTTTTAAGGTTCTTATCAAATGTGATTACTTTAAAACAGAAGAGTGAACTAATAGATCATAGTAGTTCTTAATAACCTACTAACTAATGTAAGAAAATTCTGTACTTTATTCCTAAGATGTAGCTGTCATCAAATTACTAATTGACACAACATTATATCTATATATTTGGTTCATACAAAAAAAATGTTTATGTTATTGATGGGAAGCCTTATTTTTATAGTTATGACTATAGACATTTAGGCAGGTGCTGATTGGATGCTGCTTTTGATAGGAGGTCGATTCGAGTGACTGATGTCATTCGAGTTAGGAGTTTTAAACTCCAGAGGGGTTCGTGGTTGGTTATTTTGTTTCATGTTTATGTTATAAATATTTTCTAATAACTTTTCAGATGTTCATATCTTATGTAGTAGGAAACAACCTTAATTTTAAGAATATGATACTCTTACATTATGTCTGTTCTAATGATCATAATAGTATTCCTATTAGATATATTCTTGTGTATTTCTTAGATCAGTATGTTTATATTTACATCATTTAATTTTCAGTGACTACACTAAAAGGTATATCAGTTAACATTAATGGTTTAAATAATCCTAATAAAAGGAGGAATTTAACTAGATATCTTAAGTTACATAAATCCCAGTTAGTATTTTTACAAGAAACTCACTTAATAACAGAGGATATATTCCGACTTGAATCTAAAACATATAAGATTTTAGTAAGTTCTGAACATACTAAGAAAAAGAGAGGAGTAGCTATCCTATGGAACAGCATAATGCCTTTTCCTAAAATAATAGATACATATAAGGATAATAAAGGAATGTTTTGTGCAGTCACCATAGAAATAAACAGTAACATTTTCACATTGATTAACATATATTGGATCCCAGGGATAGGGATAAACACAGTGAAACAACATCTAGATCAAATTGTACTGTTCTCTAAAGGGAACATTATTTTGGCAGGAGATTTCAATTGTATTCTAGATTACACTTATTTGCTAGATTACAAAGACTCTAGTACTACTGGGAAGAGAAGAATATCTACATCATCTAATTTATTAAAAGACTTTTCAGATACTTATTTTTTGAAAGACATAAATTATTTTGCAGATACTATTTCTTTGTTTTACACCTTTTTTTCTCATAGACATAACTCATACTCGAGGATAGATAGAGTTTTTATTTCTAATAATTTAACAGATTCCTTAAACAAGTCAGCAGTGATTTCATGTCCTTTATCAGATCATAATTCTATAATTTTTGAAGTGGTAGTCAATCCAAATTTTAATATTCATATAAAAGGATCCCAGCTTATATCACAAAATTAAAAGATTTTAATGATTTCATTTCTACAGAAGTACAGAATTTTTTAGAACTTATCAATACTAATGATATATCAGAAATTTACATATGGAATGCCCTAAAAGCTTATCTATATGGTAGGATATTGAATTGGTACAACAAAAAAAAAAAGCTTGGGATAAAGAGCTGCAAGATATACAACGTAAATTAGACACTTTAAAACTTAGTAATATGGGTGATAAAGATATATCAGATAAAAGAAAAGAAATAAATATGTTAAATAATAAATATCTAGAAATATTAAAACATAAAACTATGATCAATATAGAAAAATTCAAGTTTATAAATTTCTCTTCTAACCCTAAATCCTTAAAAATTCTTGCTAATAAAACAAAAAGATTAAATAGATTTAATCATATTAATGAAATATTCTCCCCTAAAAGGAAAAATGGTATCGGAAATTCATAATATATTAACTGAATTTAGAGAGTTTTTTATAAACATCAACCAAACAACTACTGAAATTAACTCTAAAGAGGAAATAAAAAAATTATTAATAAATACACTAAAACAAGACTTTCAGAGGAACAAGGGATTTCTATTGATAAACAAATATCTTTCAAAGAACTTCAAACTCACATTACCAAATTAAAGCAAAATAAAGCACCAGGTAATGACGGCATAATTCCTGAAATTTACAAATTACTACCTATAAATGCTCTAAAATTGATTTATAAAGTATTTAATCTTGTTCAGGACAGAAACATAATTTTACCTTCTTGGAAATACACTTTTATTTCTCCTATTTTAAAATCTAACAAAGATCCCTCTAAGTGTATCTCCTATAGACCCATCTCCCTATTAATCACTGATTACAAATTATTTATGTCCATTTATGCAGAAAGGCTTAAAATGCTTTTACCCAAATTAGTTAATAGTGATAAAACGGGGTTTATAATAAAGAAAACTTCATATGATGACATTAAAAGAATATTAACTTTAATTGATTCGGTGAAAAATTTTAAAACAAATTTGACCCTAGTTAGTTTAGATATAAACTGTTCTTTCGACTCAGTTACATGAGAATATCTGTTCACTCTATGAAAGGAATTAAATTTCTCCAATAATTTTATCAATCTTATCACTCTGTTATATGAAGGTAGCCAAGCTTATGTTAAAATTGGCACTAGTATATCTCAAAATATACAAATAGTAAAAGGTACTAAGCAAGGGTGTCCTTTATCCCCTCTTTTATTTTCATTAGTTATGGAACCATGGGCAAATTTAATAAGACATGATACAGATATTGAAGGATACAAGTTAAACCCCACTATATCATCTACAATACAAATGTTTGCAGATGACATATTGATTACTCTTGGGAGTAGAAGGGAACCTATACAAAAACTTTTTAAAAACATGGAATATTTTCAAAAAAATTCCGGCCTTACTTTTAATAATAATGATAAAACACAAATTCTTTTAACATGTTCAAAAAATACAATATACCTGATGAATATAATGAATATATAGCTCAGTCTCAACAAATAGCATATTTAGGTATAATTATTACTAACAATATTAAAGATACCATTCAAATAAATTATAATAAAAGTCTATTGCAGATAGAATATTTAATAAATAAATGGAACAAATTACCCTTTTCTATGGATGATAAACTTTTAATAATAAAGATGACCCTTCTCCCCAAAATCTTATATATAATTCAATCTTTATCTATACCTCCTTCTTATCAAATAATTAAAAAATGTAATTCAATGATTCAGAAATTTTTGTGGTTCCCAAATAAGCCAAGGATTGCATTAACATACCATATGTATAATTGGAATAATGGAGGTATAGCCTTACCAAATTTAGAAATGTATTCAATTTCATCAGTATTCAATACAATCTCTCATCTCATTGATGTGGAATATACTGCTAAGTGGAAAGAGTTTATAGAGGTATTGTCACAAAATGCCAAATATATAAACAGTACCTATAAGCTAAATATAATTAATAATCCATTTATTTGAAGGTTAAAAGATTATATTTCTGAATTTTCTTCTCTGAGTTTTAACTCTAAGTATATAGTTTTTTTTTTTTTAAATCATTTAAAAATTTTATATTTAAATATAATATATATAAGGATTGGCTTTTTTTATTCTTCCCTATAGCCTACACACACAGATCTATTTTCTCTTCAGATTATACAAAAATGTCTATATTTCAGCAAAAGCATTTAACATTTTGGCACCAAATGATGATAAATAATGAGATAAAATCCAATAGTTTACTCTTGGAAGAGTATAAACTTGATTCTTGTTTATGGTTGGATCTTCAAAAAGCTAGACAATATGTATTAAATAAATTGGATTCTATGTCTCCTATAATTAGGAAAAAAATTCCCAAGCTAATACAATATATGATTTTATCAGTTTTGCATAAATCTCCTGCTAATAACAAGTTATCAAACATTTATAGGGCAATTAAATCTGAATTAGATACACATTCAGATAATTATTGGAAATATTTTTCTTTAATTAATAATAATCCCCCTTCTGAGAAAGACAAATTTAATATTTTACAATCAGCAAGTATGACTACTTCTTCTTTAAAATGGAAATTATTCACATGGATATTTTTAAATAGATCATTTATCACTCCTCATAATATAAGTATATTTTCTAAAAAGAATATAACATGTTGGAGATGTAATATTGAATTGAATGCTGACTGGTCTCATATGTTTTATAATTGAATATATTTAAGAAAATTTTGGGATGATATCAATAATTTGTTGCAAACAATTTTTACTGATAATTTCTTTATATCTAAATCACTTGTTTTATTTAATACTCCTGTTCCTGATTGTGTAAAAGAGAATAAGTACCCTTTGGTTTGGTCTATACTATCTATAGCTAGAAAAACAATCACTAAGAATTGGAAATCTAGTACAGCATCTACATTTTTGGAATTTAAAAATATACTCATTGAAACGTGTAATTTGGAAATGTTAACTATTAAATCTAGATCATCTAGGAATGCTACATTATATAATTCATGGAATATCATCTATGAACTTCTAGAAAAAATAGTTTATTAATTTATGCAAACAGATGATTTTTATTAATCCTACAGCTACATTAAAATTTTTTTTTTGCATGATGAACGTCTTTGTACATAGTTTAGTTACATTGGTTTATATATTAGAAAGTTTGTTTTTTAATTTCTTGTTTTTTAACTTTAAAGAAAAAATGTTATAATTTCATGGAAATATTTGTTCATTTTAATAATTATTTAATAAAATTCTTTGAAAAAAAAAACAAGTGCATTTCTACTGTTCTATTTTATCCTACAGAATGTTTGTTTTAAAGCATCTGTGTTAGGCAAGCTGTTTACTACTTCTGTGGATGTACGTGCTAACACCTCGGATAAAATTTTACATGGATCCTCCAAAGTGCTTTCAGCCCTCCTCTTAATTGCAGTACGAACCTTACAGCCTTCACATTTTATACCAGCAGGATGATGAAAATGCTCACTACTTTTAATTAACTTCTCACCATCTAGTACAGATTAAGTAACACACTGTCCTTTGCATTTATCTCTCATCTTTCTTATGCAACACCAATAATTACATGCATTAATATTCTTCTCAAGGTAGTACTGATATCCATCAACACACAGCATTTTCTTGCCTTTCTGTATTAATACTGTTTGATAGTATTCACCAACTGTACCAGGCACACTCTCACCAGACTCAGCACAACTCATCTTATACAGCAAACCACAAATAACATGCATTTAATGACACTCTATTCCATAGTACAGAACGAAATATTACAAGAAAATAATACACTACTTACTGCATAAAGATTTATTAGATTGTACTGCTGATAAATATAATGCACAGCAATGTTTTGAGCAAGTACAGCTCAATATTCAGTCCACAGGCAAACTACACACATACATTTACAAACTGGTGACATCTTCATGTTAATATCACAATGTTCTTAAAGGCAAATGCAGATTTTAATTCATACTATTTATTTTCAGTGTTTGTTATTCAAGTATAATCTTTATTTGTGTTATTCACTTTCAAACATTTTACCTACAAAGTACATTCAACACTATGATAGTAAATCATTTTATGACATAATAAATATTATTACTACCCAAGATGTAGGTTTTCTGTAAAATTTGTAAGAATGAAAATGTGAGAAAAAACTGTAGTTATTTTGATGCATTTCTTCATAGACACTGAATAAAATTCATAGAACAACTCTCCAACAAAAAGTGATAAGGTCAATAACATGATGTATGAGTAGATGGCTGTTAAAGACAAACTGTCCTTACTGGCATAAGATCAAGAAGATGGTGCAGATAATAAGTTATTCCTGATAAAACTCCCACACAAGTCGCCAGTCTTTTCAACATTCACTTCATTGGCAGTATTCTAACCTCACTGCAAGTATATCTCAGCTCCACCCCCCCCCCCATTCTCCTCCTTCACTTTCAATTAGCCCTAAGCTTGACATAACTTCAGGACAGTCTACATTCACTCCCCTTCCACTCTGCCCTCTCTCAATTTACCTCATGCATCCACCCTTTCCTCTACCACCTTCACTCTTAAAGCTGTCTCAACAAATATAAAAAACTACTTCTCAAACTCAAACCTTGCTTCACCTCTGCTAACAACCTTCCCACAGGACACTTAAAGCTAGCAGCCAAACCCATTGCATACCCAATTAGTATACTCATTAACAGGCTCATCCTTGAATCCTATGTTCCAATACTCTGAAAAAAGTATTTTATTCTACCTCTCCATAAAGGAGGTAATTCTTCAGATATTTCCAACTGCTGTCCTATTACCTTCCTAGCCCCTATTTCTAAGATTATAGAAAAATGTGTGAATATACAATTTCTAAACTATTTTGTTGGCAAACAACTTTTAACATCAATACAGCATGATTTTAGATTATCTCATAGTAGTATAACTGCCTTGATATCCTTTATGGATACTGTTAATAAAGGAAGAGACTCTGGTAAAATTGTTTTGTCTTGTTTCATGACTTATTAAAGGCCTTTCACACTGTCTGTCACCCCTTCTTCTAAGTCAGCTTTCTAATATTGGTCTTTCCTCCATTATTCTTAAATGGTTTTCTAGTTACTTATCAAACAGACAACAGGAAATTAAATGGCAAGATTGTCTCTCCCCTTATCTATACAACAGTATTGGAATCCTCCAAGGCTCTATCCTTGGCCCTCTCCTATTTAATGTCTTTATTAATAACCTTAAGATAGCCTCCTGCCAGGGCTCTCTCATACAATATGCAGATGACTTGACCATTACTTTTTCCTCTGTTACCTTGTCTCATCCACAACAAATCACTTAAGATGTCTTTACCTCTACTGAGATCTGGCTTAGTAACAATCAATTGTTACTTAACCCACAAAAGAACAAGCTACTCCTATTTACCTCAAAAACAACTTTTTCAAACAAAGCCCAGTTCACTATAATCTCACAAAATAACACAATAATTAAAGTTGTTTCTTACACTGAAGTGCTTAGAGTAATTATACTCCAAAGTAAAATTTGGCCTACATCTACAACACAACATTTAAAAAAAACACATCAGAAATGTAGCATTCACTATCAGCACAAATACTTTCTCAAATTATCTGCTAAACATATCCTTGCTACCACCTATTTGCTTCCTTTTCTTTATATAGGGTGCCCCAATATTTACTAATTTTTAACCATCCTAAAAACAAAGCTTGACATATGCTATAACAAAATCACCAAATTTGCTACTAATAGTAAATATTCTACTCCTCATTGTATAGCAGTGCATTCTGTCAACTGGCTTGAACTCTTACATTACCTCATCTACCTCCAGCTCACAATTTCTCACAAAATAATCCACAAACCCCTAGCTTGCCCTGCCCTCAACTCATTATTTAATAACTATCTACACAAAAGATCCCATAGATCTGAAAATAAACATATTTTGGTCAAGCAAAAAACATACCAAAGCCATTAGCAAATTTCTGTACTCTCACTCTGAGGCTACAGCCTGGAACTCTCTAACCTTAACAATCAGAGCTCACCAAACCTTTGATTCCTTTAAATTTATTTTAAAAGAATAACTGTCTAAGATTTGGATCTGCTTCTGTTCTAATCTTTTTTCTGCTTCTTTTTCATTTTTTTTCTCCTGCTTTACATTAATTAACCTACTTTCCTCTTGTCTTTTCACTCTACTGCTTAACCTTAACCTCTTTTATTTCAGTGTTGGTGTCTCCTCTTTATCCTGTATATATCCTACATCCTCTCATTTATCATGATTTTATTCCTCTTAGTCTAGTTGCTACAAAAAGAAACTTGCACCCTAGTGTGCTTTCTGTTTTTTTTTTTTGTTTGTTTGTTTTACAACTTCTGTAAGTCCCTAATAATTTTTTGTGTCTTTCGGCTTTTCCCGGTTAGGGGTCGCCGCAGTGGAACTCCAGTCTGCTAATGATTGGCAGTAGAGTTTTATGTGCTGGCTTGCCGGGCCTAACGCACAACCTTCAACGAAGGAATGCCCGTTCACGCATGTCGCCACACATAAGATGCTCTAACTGAGAATCGAAAGGGTAACATCTAACTGTGAGGTGACAATGCTATCGCAGCACCACCACCGCAGTTAAATCCCTAATAATAATATCTGGAAATATATATGGAAATGCTCTCATAGTTTATTCTGTATCAACATGGATTTTTCATATATATCCTCTACTTGGTAGAATATATTATCATGCTTATCATTTTGTTTATGTTTTGACTCATTCTGTAATTTATGTTTTATTGTATTACATGTGACTAATATTTTTTTTTATTTATTATTGCGTGACTGGGAAAGTAGGACAGAGGCTATTTTCAGCAAAGACCCAGGGAGATGTCTTTGGAATGTGGGAGGAAACCAAAGCACCCAGAGGAAACCACACGAACACAAGGAGGACATGCAGACTATACACAGAAGTCACCCGAGCCAAGAATTGAACTGGGGAACTTCATGCTGTAAGGCAACAATGTTAACCACTGCACCACTGTGCCACCTGCAACATTTATTGCTTGGATCTGTCTTTTCTGGAGCTTTTCTCTCTTGGCTTCCACTGAAAATGGACTCTTTTTGGTCAAGCTGGACTATCCAGGTAAACAAATGTCAATTAATAAATAATAATAATAATAAGTAATAACCTCACTTATAAACTCAGACTTAAAAAAAAAGTCTTTCTTGCACAATAGTATGCAGATGACTCAATATTAATATGCAAAGGTACAAACATCCACCCACACCAACAAAAATACAAGGCTCACTGTCATCTTTTGAAGGTTAGTTAATTAACTCTCAACTCTTGTTAAACATTAAAAAAATCCATGCTAATGCTATTCATATCAAACCTCAATTCCACTGACAAACCTTTTTTATAAATCACCTCGGTCAACAAAAGAATTGTAGAACTTATATAATCCATTAAGTTACTGGGGGTAACTGTTAAAGAAAAAGTAAAATAAATATAAATATTAATGAAGTTCTTAAGAAAACATACCAAAAACGTACCTGCTACAGAGCTACACTGTATTTTTGTAGTCACATGAGGACTCGTGTTGCAACACCTTTCCTCCTCCTTTCTTTGATCGATGTCACCCCAATTCACACTAACATGCATTCAGCTTTATCCACCTTACTACAGCAATGTTATAACAACAGAGCAAACTTTGCCAACAACAAACGTTACAAAACCCACCATTGCTTGGCTCTCAAGCAATTATCATGACTTGAAACCCCTCACCAAGTCCTTTAGTGACCAACTAAAATTCTAAGTTAAAAACAAATGGCTATGTCCATTCTTCCACTACCCACATGCATCTTACCACTCTGAATCCCCACTACCTACCTAAACCAAATTACTTCTTTTTCTCTTATGTGACACTATACATTTACCTTAACAAAATTGTCTGTTTTTCTCTGTTCCCTTCTTTACTGGCAACCAATTTTACCTTTTTTTTCTCTTATATTCACTTACAATAAGCAGAACATAACAACTCTCCTTAGCTCTTACATGATTTTTGTTTCTTGCTAACACTTTAATTTCCAACTTCTCCCTCCATCAAATGCTAACTATAAACTACTTGATACATATTATAATGTGGCTGTAAATTACAGTATAATGTCTTACTGAATCTGCACCAGATTATGTATAGGTAAAACATAGTTTTTCCCGCACTATTTTTATCATTATATTTTTATTTCTTTCTAGGTATGTATAACTGTCCTTGGAGCTTTTCTGCCTGGGTCTCCACTCTAAGAGGACAATTTTTTTTATATTCCAACCAGACTAATCCATTATTAAATGCCAATAATGAACTAAATAAATAAAGTTTAAAAAGTTCTGTTTGCATAGTTATGCAGTCTGATTCTGTACAGATTTCTCACAGTTACATTCTGAGAAAAGTAAACATGGCATGTTTAATTAGCCTGCTAATAATTTATTAAAATATCAGATTATACATCACCACAAATCAAGAGAAATCTTTAGATGCTGATCGCACTATAGACTAGTTTAATCACAGAGATTACTTCTCAAGTACACTGAATGATGCTAGAGCCTTGTAATTTGACAGAGTCACTATCATTGTATTATATGGGTATTGTGGGCAGTACTTCCACTAACACAATGTGTCATGAATGACAGGTACACTAAATAAATAACTCTGCATAAATGACTGAATATGCTTATTTCAATTCACTCTATCAATTAATGTAATTGAAAAAGCAAGTGCACTGAATTTAGACCCACTCCAGTTTATTTGTGATATTATACAGAGAGAAAGACACTTGTGTATAATCACAGATGAATAGTCTACATCATGCTTTTGCTCCAGAGAATTATATGAAGCATAGTAAAAGATGCATTATTGAAAATGCATAACTGCCATTTCCACCTATATGATGATAGAAGTATACTCACATATGCACATAAAGAAAGACACACACCCACACACACACACACACACACACACACACACAAAACATACAGGCATGAATGCGCTGACACCCCACCCCCACACACCTGCACTAGAACACATGAATGTGCAGGCACTCTTAACACACACACACACACACACACACACACACACACACACACACACACACACACACACACACACACACACACACACACACACACAACATATAGGCATGAATGCACATGCACACTGAAAGTCAGAAGGCAATTTAATCTGCTAGATAGATACTTGAGATTGCATTATAAGGACTCAAGGAAAAAAATTACATTTATGGTATGTAAATAAATATAATGTTACAAAGCGTAGCATTAACCTTCTAACACACTAATGTCAAAATGAATTTTACAGTAATATATGTTTTTTACTTGGTCATAACATGGACATTTTGCTAATCTATGAATTAGATCTTTTTTCTTTAAATCACATAATCAGTATTACACAATAATATCGCCAGTAAATCTATATTTCTCAAAACTCCTTTCCTTAAATTCAAAATTATGTCTTATATGTGCAATCCTCAAATGTTTTTAATTTATATAAATAATTAATCTCACTGCATTAAGGCCATCCACAGTAAATAAGTAAATAAATAAATAACGGAGAACTTGATTTTTATCTTTTTATCACACCAAACTGCATGAATCACAATTATGTATGAGGTATAAGCCATACATAAAGAGGTATTTTTTAGTCACATATTCAAACACACCAACCCATATGCCATTAATATCATTTGACTTTGTGATTCTTTATTGCAAACAATTTTTTCCCAGAAAATTGCACTATAATCTCATCTTCCTGCAAATATATGATCCTGAGTGAACATGGCAAGGTTTGTGTATTGTTCAAAGCCTCTTTGTTTAGCAATCCTAGTTTTTTTTAAGGTAAACGTTTGGCAAAAGAAGCAGGCACTTAAATGCCTTTCCTTATAATCTTATGGATTTGTCTAAGCAACTTATGATTATAAAGACAATTTTCACCATAAAACAACAGGGGAAGCATTTTTGCTTGAGATTGCCAGTAATATGATAGTCATACCTCCAAAACCACCGTACCCACACTCCGTGCTACTCTTAGGAATGCTGACCTTTTTCTTCTTTTCCTATACTTAATCTAACTGTAATTATTTTCCTTTTTTCTGATTATAAATCATAAACTTAATAATGAAATTTTCATTGGAAAACATGAGCTAACATGACAAATCTAAACATTCTGTATGTTTCCTTAATCTCTCATATGAAGCTGTCATATTTAACAAAAAGTCCTGTATTTAAAATCATTTAAGCACTTTTGTCTCTACAAACCTACTGTGGGAATTTTTCTGAAAAATTAAATCAGTGTAAGGCAAAAATAAAATAGTTTATCCAGCATATCACCACACTACAATCAACCAGATATGTTGATCAAAATCATTGCTATAAAAACAATACAACTTGAAAGTAATGCTCCTTCAATTTTAAGGTAGCTAAGAAAAAAAAATAAAGAACCTCAAGTCTATCATACATGGTCATAATGTTTACTCCATTCTTCTTCTTCCCCACGCAATGCATCTCCTAGAAATAAGTGTAATGTTTCCATTTTCTTATTTTGAAATCACAGGGTTTTGTAACATTTGAAATATTTATAACAACCTCAAGTTTGTTATATTTTTTTTTGAGAAAAGATCTGGCATTCATAGTAATTTGCATAAATACAATAGTGGTATCTCAAATGTTTAAAAATGAGTGTAACAAAGGCAAAATTCATAGAGGCCATTTATGCTTGTCTGAAATGCCTTAAGTATAATGAGATGCAAATACATTTTGTAAAGCATTGTATGCTAATGAAGTGTTCTTGCAATTCATCTAGTCCAGTATCCACGAAGTACCCACATTCCTTGTTAAATGTGGTGCTTCACCTTTCATATCTAAGTTACAATTCATGAACTTGACCATGGCCATCTCTTCAGTAGTTTATCCAAGTATGCCCAACCAAGTCACAGAAACAGAAATTAATTATTTCCTCAGCACCCCCTTCAGTAGCTTGTGTAAGTATGTACAAGCACTAAAATTACACTAAATAAATACATTAGCTTGCCCAGTGATGACTTCAGCAGTTTGTCCAAGTATACAAAAGCACCAAAATGAAACATTTCCCTATCGATCCTTTCAGCAGTATGTCTAAGCATTCATAAGCATCAAAATGAAACATCTCCTCACCAATCCCATCAGCAGTATGCCCAAGTATACACAAGCACCAAAATGAAATATTTTTCCACTGATTCCTTTAGCAGTATGTCACCAAAATGGAACATTTCCTCCACTGTTCCCTTCAGTAGTCTGCCCATGTATGCACAGGCACATTCTGACACCAAGTGAAACATTTCCTCCAACAATCCCTTCAGTAGTCAGCTCATATATGTACAAGTACGTCTCTGACCCCAAATGAAACATTTCCCCAATGATGCTTCATTAGTCTGACCATGTATGTTCAACTACTTCACTGACTCCAAATAAAATATTTCCCCCAACAAGCCCTTCAGTAGTCTGCCCAAGAATGTGCAAGCATGTCCCTGATACCAAAATTATTTTTCTGTCAAATTGCTGCTTACTGGCATACGTCCAGGGTATTTTACATGTTTGGTATGCAAACAGGCTCATTATGGGTTCATCTCTATAAATCATATTGATGCACAAACGTAATGCTCCTTATCTGCATATCAGCTGATCCCAACTCCCCCCCCCCCACATCCTTTATGCCTTAAGCATATTACACTTTTGCAGTAGGGAGATGAGTTTAACAAAACACCTCCACATTTACATATGCATCCTTAAAGTCTGTGATTTGTACAACAACATAGGGCCTTCACAGACCACCACTATGAAAATGCAAAGCACAGGACTATGAATACTGCCTCAGTATTTCCTTATATTCTAGCTGCGCATCCCATTTTATATATACATAAGTGTATGTAAACAGTAAATTACTATTGTTTTGTCCTTATTGCACAAAGATGTTCTTTTTCCTAATAACCTACATTAAAGAGAAGTAAGCAACTGCTGTCCATTGCATTAAAAAGTGACTGCGCTGCAGTGCAATTAAAAGAAGTATCACTAAAAGACGTGTATTAAAAATATGAGACTTGAACAGGAACTGGAAGTTTTACTCCTGTTTTTTTCTGAGATAAGCCTTTGTATTTGTGATGCATTACAAGTTGCTAGTGAATAAATTACAGTAATTATGACGTAAGCTGTTTGAGTCAGGGCTGTGTTTACATAGCCAAAGTAAACTATGGAGAAGCTACTTGAAATGTACTTGAAACCTTGCTCAGGTAGGGATGGCACACAAATCACTATTTAGCTAACATACAGGAGTAAGTGACACATTTTGCTAATAAGTCTAAAACGTACTCCACTCAAAGAAGCTCTACAAGGATCATGGTGCAGTGATCTAAATGGTTACTTTTGAATGATGTGTAATACAGCAGAACCAGAACTAAATTTAAGGTGAAAAATTATTTTCCCAGAACTGACTGGAGATCCTTTGAAAGAATAGAAAGAAACAGGCAGTACAGATTACTTGGACTTTACTAAACTGAAAAAAAAGATTCTATCTAGAGTAGGTATTATTCTAGAAATTAAAGATATTAAATGACACAATTGGACTTTTAATGCCAGTTAAGATAATAAGACCTCAACGGCATGATCTTAAACACCGGTACTAAGGATAAAACAGAAGTGATAGAATTGCTTTCTTTTTGCATACATAAAAATGACTCCAGGGGCTCAGATAAACTCATTGCCACAGTTGAATGCATTGTAATAGATAATAATTTGTTTAATACTGAAATATGTGCAACTAAATCAAAGTCATTTATTAATAACGCAGCATTTCATTTGAAAAGTCAGTGAGCCTATTTCTGAGCTAACTTTGCAGATTTCAGAAGAAAGTCCTTGTTGTATACAGAATGTGATTCAGTAAAGGAAATACAATTACTACTAGGAATATATAATTGACTCAAATGAATGCTGAAAAAGAAACATCTACAAACCATAACCAGTTTTATAGAATCCTCATTCTGTCACTGTTCTTTGATTATATAAATTAAATGGAATCCTCATTCTCTCATTGTACTTTGATTATATAAATGGAATGTTTGATAGTTTTAAAATGTAAGGAACTGCAATGTTTATTGTATTCAGGCAACATGATTACTTTAGCAGGATTCCTGATGTGTGCTAGCATAAACTTAAAAACAGGCATAGCTTTCAACTGTTGTGCTCATGAATCAGAGATAAGCAAGAAGTAATGAAAGGCAAAGAACCAAAATCAGGGATAACTTTTAAACAATACTCAAATTCACTTAAATTGTTCATCAACCTGAATTTTTTGAACAATAAAATGTATGAAAAGTATAATATCTGAAATTACTTACTGACGGTAATCCTGAGTGATTCACTAAAACATCAAAACTTTTATGAAGGACAATGCAACAATACGAGACAAAATCCAAAACATTCTGTAAAACAAGTTATGAGATATATTAAGCAGAACGTAGAGGCAATTTTTGTTCACGCAAATCAAACATTTTTAAGGGACAATGGCAACAACTTGATGCAAAATCAGGGACAGTCTTCAAAATCATTCACATCGTGCAGCACTATGAGGCTACAGTTAAACTATTCGAGGTGCCAGAAAATCTGATCTTCAAATTTTCCCTTAAAACTAACTGGTTTCTCAGTAGTAGCACTAAAATCTGAACCCCTGTGACTAGCACTTGCTCTAGAACCTGCTGTAAAGTACTAGGAAGCCTGGACCTGATACAAGCACTCAGCTCTCCTTGTCAATAAAGAGAAATTAATCATAGGCACTAAACAGCCTACAATTGCAAAGTACCTTGCAAAGGTAAGGGAAAACAGCTCTTAAATCTTACAAAAAAGCACCTAGAGAGGCATGTCCAAGGGTCAGCTTCCAGTGGTTTCTCCTGTCCACCTGGTGAATCTGGGCATACTGGGGCAATGCAGCAACTACCTCATGTGCACAGACAATCCTCTCCTCCTACCACCCAACACTACAACCTGCAAGAGATGCACTTACATAGCCAAACTGGAAGCAAAGCTCTCTCCGGTCAAGACTGTGCTAGACAGTCAAGAGGAGAAGGCTAACACCTGCATTACACCTCTAGCAACTCATAGCCCTTCAAAACCCACACCATCAACTCCCACACATAGCAACACTAAACCCACATATGCGGAGGCCCTTAACATTAACCTGCCCAAGCAACAAGGACCTCCGAAGCTGAAACGCAAACAAACAACAGTCACAACCAAAGTGACACATAGCTCACAACACCAGTGTGCCACCCAACAACAGCCCCTAAGGCAAGACAATGTACCCAACACTTTAGTCATAGGTGACTCTATAGTCAGGCACACTGATGTCCCACTCTCCAGGCTGAACAAGGAGAAAATTATAGTCAGCTGCCTGTCAGGTGCCAGGAACCACCACACAACGCACGCACTCAAGTCACTCTACAACAAGTACAAATACGACTCTGTCATTGTCCATGCTGGAGTAAATGACTTGAGACGTACCTCCCTGGACTACATGAAAAGAGACATGGAAGAGCTATTGGATCATGTGACCCAGGCAGGTATGACCCTAGCCCTGAGTAGCATCCTGCCTTCACCCAGAATGATACCACAGTATAAGGACAAAATGATTGACTTCAACAATTGGCTAAGCTTCTGGTGTCATTCAAAGGGGATCCAGTATTTGTCTGCCTGGAAAGACATGATCGACAAACCACGATGCTTTGCCAGAGATGGTCTGCACCTGTCACCCCTGGGATTCAGGTTACTGGCTAAAGCTCTTGCCACGCCTATAGTGCCTTTTTTAGGCAAGGTTCAAAGGACAAAACCACCACCGTAACAGATACAAGCATGAAAAATCTGAAGGTAATGCTACTCAATGCTAGAAGTCTAAACCTCAAAATGCACTCTCTCGAGGCACTTCTAAAAATGGAGAACATCGATATCTGTGCAGTGACTGAGACCTGGTTCAAGACTCCAGAGAGCACCCCTGCAATACCAGGCTACAATTCTTACCACACTTTTCGGCCACAAAACCAAGACCGAAACACTAAAGGTGGAGGAGTGTCCATGTTCACCAAGGATATTCACACCTCCAGGCTAGTTGCCCAACACAATGCATCTGAAATTCTCCAGGTGCAACTAACACTAGGTAAGACTGCAATCCAAATTGTAGCTTGCTACAGATCCCCACCATACCCCAAGATTCTCACTACACCTTCCTAAACATACTGGAAAATATTAAGATACAACCAAACACCCTAATACTAGGTGATTTCAACTACCCTGCCATTAATTGGGAAAACTACTCGGGTACCAACTCCTTTTCCCAACGGTTCTTGGAATTCATAAATTCCAATGCCCTGGATCAACTAATCTATTGTCCCACCAGGGGCTCCAATATCCTAGACCTGGTCATTACCAACATGGGAGATAGATGCTCCACACCAGTGGTCACCCCCTCATTGGTCAGGTCTGACCATAAGCAAATCACCCTTGACATCCACATCCCACCCCCACCCCCCAGTAAAAACTTCTCCAAAGCCAACTTCATGCTACTGAAGTCAGAAGTTACAAACTTCACAACACCCACACAGACAGGATCTGGAAGTTCGACTGCAGAATCCTACACTAAGGCACTGTATGAGCACATCCACTCATGCATGAATCGTGCCATCCCAAATAGAACCAAGATGCTCTTCTCCAAAAAAAGGAAGCCAATCTGGTGGTCCCCTGCTATAAACAAACTATACAACAGAAGGAAGAAACTGTTGCAGAAAAGAGGAAAATCCCAGGATGCAAAAAACTCCCTCACCAGTCTCAGTAAGAAGCTGAGATCCCTCATAAAATCCTCAAAAGCTAGTTACGAAAATAAAATTGCCAAAGATTCCAAAGACAACCACAAGGCATTCTATAGTTATGTCAAGAATCTAAATGATAATGCTCAGATCTGCTCTGAACTACAACAGAATGGCATTAAATATACTGATCCCAAGGATATTGCCAATATCCTGGCAGATCAATTTAGTGCCAACATCACTCCCCTCTCACCCCCTAAAGGGCCCATCTCAATACCAAAAGATTGCCAAATTCCGATAATCATAGCCACACAGGTAGAAACAGCACTCTCCAAAGCTAAGATTACAGCATCCATGGGACCAGATGACATCCCAGGCTGTGTACTACATGAACTACAAAATGAACTGGCACCCCTCCTAAGTGTCATGTTTAATCATAGCCTCACCTCAGGCTTCATGCCCACTGAGTGGCGCACAGCTACAGTTATCCTGCTCCACAAGGGAGGATCCACCTTGAATCCCGGGAACTACCATCCCATCAGTCTGACAAGCCTGATCTGCAAGGGCATGGAATGCATTATCATGGAACTTATAAACAAAGACATTGGCAACCTCCAGACACTGGACCCCACGCAGTTTGGGTTTGTGAAGGGCCGATCTTGTCTCCTGAATCTGACTGACTTCTTTGAATCGGTGTCCAGAACTGTGGACGAGGATAAGGAGGTCCACACAGCCTATCTGGACCTTGCCAAGGCCTTTGACGCCATCTCCCACTCTGGAATCATAGATAAATTTACTAAGCTGGGCATAAATCCCTACGTCACTCGATGGGTTGCCAACTGGCTTACTGACAGAACCCAGACTGTAAAAGTAGCCGACTCCAAATCCAGCTTCAGACAAGTGACAAGTGGAGTACCTCAGGGTTCAGTCCTGGGACCACTCTTGTTTGGCATCTACTTCTCTGAAGTACAGGCCAACATTAAGGGACTCTGGCTAACAAAGTTTGCAGATGACTGAAAACTGGGAGCCATTACTGAATCCCCAAATGATGTGGATATTCTACAAAAGGGCCTTACAGAAACAGATGCCTGGTGCCAGAGCAATGGGCTCAAGCTTAATGCCAAGAAATGTATAGTCATCCCCTCTGGAAAAAAAACATGTACCCATGAACTACCACATAGGTGGCAGGACACTAAACACTGAAAGTGTGATGAGAGACTTAGGGACACAAGTCGACAGTGGTCTCACTTTCGATAACCACATCGCCAAAACAGTCAGGAAATCCTTCTACGTGGCACACCTCATCACTAAGGGCTTTTCATCCAGAAAAAAGGAGGTCATTGTCCCACTGTACTCATCCCTCATTAGAACCATTATAGAGTATAATGCTCCATTTGGGATGTACCTCACAAGACATCTGCAACAGCTGGAAAGGCCACATAAATATCTCACTAAAAAAATCACAGGCCTAAAGCAGATGCCATATGCTGACCGTCTAAAAAAACTCCAGTTATACTCTGTGGCATATCGTCTACTCAGAGGTGATCTCTGCTTAACATACAAGGCCATGTCAAACCCTGAGCTGTTGGACATGCTCCATTTAAAGAAATCCCAATCCCTCAGAGCCACACGCTCCAGGGATCTAAACCTTATCATCTTGAACAAAACATGCTGGAGGGATAGGTTCCTGACCCAGAGACTCCCCATACTCTGGAATAGACTGCCCATACATGTCAAGCAGAGCACCTCATTGGCCCTCTTCAAAAGGAACCTTGATGATTAGATGGGAGATAGGAAATTCACCCCGGGGATCATGTCAGTCACCCTGCTAGACAGGGGCCCAGAGAAGTAAATATTGTGGGAAAAAATTTCCAGGGAATTGTTATGGCTAGGCTTGCATAGGCCTTAGGGCCGATAGCCTAGTACCAACCTATGAATCTATGAACCTATTTGAGTAGTGTGATAAGCAGAAGGCAGAGATAATTGGTGCTCAGATGGAGAAAAATTATACCTCATTATATATGCAATGAGCACTCCATCTTGGGAAAAAATATGCATCAAGCAAAACTAGTATCTGACTAATCCACAATGTTATTACTGGAGGATGTTTTTCCCCAGTTTAAGAATATGTTATGAGAAGAAGGGAAATGTTTATATGATCTAAATCAGAAACACTGCATTAGACAATGTAGAACCTAAACAGCTAGGCTTAGTTTTTCTTCAAGAATAAAAATGGGGAAGGGGCGTGGCCAAGATACCAGTCTGATAGCAGCAGAAATCTATAGCTCTGCTTAGATTTTAATATCTTGACAGGAAATATACTTTCATTTTTAGAAAAGTCTAACTAAAAGTATACTAAAAGTTAGATTATATAGACTCTTTATTATTTTCTAAAAAATTAATACATAGTCAAAAGAAATTTTTAATTATTCCTGTCAAGACATTTTCTACTGGAGATCTCAAGATGAGCAAGTCGAAGAACCCACACCAGGAGAGTGCAGTGAAGAAAGAACTACATCTTATAATAACAAACATCCAAGAACTGTCACTAAAAACATGAGCAACGTGAAGAACCCACACCAGGAGAGTGCAGTGAAGAAAGAACTACATCTTATAATAACAAACATCCAAGAACTGTCACTATAAACATGAGCAACGTGAAGAACCCACACCAGGAGAGTGCAGTGAAGAAAGAACTACATCTTATAATAACAAACATCCAAGAACTGTCACTAAAAACATGAGCAACGTGAAGAACCCACACCAGGAGAGTGCAGTGAAGAAAGAACTACATCTTATAATAACAAACATCCAAGAACTGTCACTAAAGCATGAGCAACGCGAAGAACCCACACCAGGAGAGTGCAGTGAAGAAAGAACTACATCTTATAATAACAAACATCCAAGAACTGTCACTAAAAACATGAGCAACGTGAAGAACCCACACCAGGAGAGTGCAGTGAAGAAAGAACTACATCTTATAATAACAAACATCCAAGAACTGTCACTAAAGCATGAGCAACGTGAAGAACCCACACCAGGAGAGTGCAGTGAAGAAAGAACTACATCTTATAATAACAAACATCCAAGAACTGTCACTAAAAACATGAGCAACGTGAAGAACCCACACCAGGAGAGTGCAGTGAAGAAAGAACTACATCTTATAATAACAAACATCCAAGAACTGTCACTAAAAACATGAGCAACGTGAAGAACCCACACCAGGAGAGTGCAGTGAAGAAAGAACTACATCTTATAATAACAAACATCCAAGAACTGTCACTAAAAACATGAGCAACGTGAAGAACCCACACCAGGAGAGTGCAGTGAAGAAAGAACTACATCTTATAATAACAAACATCCAAGAACTGTCACTAAAAACATGAGCAACGTGAAGAACCCACACCAGGAGAGTGCAGTGAAGAAAGAACTACATCTTATAATAACAAACATCCAAGAACTGTCACTAAAAACATGAGCAACGTGAAGAACCCACACCAGGAGAGTGCAGTGAAGAAAGAACTACATCTTATAATAACAAACATCCAAGAACTGTCACTAAAAACATGAGCAACGTGAAGAACCCACACCAGGAGAGTGCAGTGAAGAAAGAACTACATCTTATAATAACAAACATCCAAGAACTGTCACTAAAACATGAGCAACGTGAAGAACCCACACCAGGAGAGTGCAGTGAAGAAAGAACTACATCTTATAATAACAAACATCCAAGAACTGTCACTAAAAACATGAGCAACGTGAAGAACCCACACCAGGAGAGTGCAGTGAAGAAAGAACTACATCTTATAATAACAAACATCCAAGAACTGTCACTAAAGCATGAGCAACGTGAAGAACCCACACCAGGAGAGTGCAGTGAAGAAAGAACTACATCTTATAATAACAAACATCCAAGAACTGTCACTAAAGCATGAGCAACGTGAAGAACCCACACCAGGAGAGTGCAGTGAAGAAAGAACTACATCTTATAATAACAAACATCCAAGAACTGTCACTAAAAACATGAGCAACGTGAAGAACCCACACCAGGAGAGTGCAGTGAAGAAAGAACTACATCTTATAATAACAAACATCCAAGAACTGTCACTAAAAACATGAGCAACGTGAAGAACCCACACCAGGAGAGTGCAGTGAAGAAAGAACTACATCTTATAATAACAAACATCCAAGAACTGTCACTAAAAACATGAGCAACGTGAAGAACCCACACCAGGAGAGTGCAGTGAAGAAAGAACTACATCTTATAATAACAAACATCCAAGAACTGTCACTAAAAACATGAGCAACGTGAAGAACCCACACCAGGAGAGTGCAGTGAAGAAAGAACTACATCTTATAATAACAAACATCCAAGAACTGTCACTAAAAACATGAGCAACGTGAAGAACCCACACCAGGAGAGTACAGTGAAGAAAGAACTACATCTTATAATAACAAACATCCAAGAACTGTCACTAAAGCATGAGCAACGTGAAGAACCCACACCAGGAGAGTGCAGTGAAGAAAGAACTACATCTTATAATAACAAACATCCAAGAACTGTCACTAAAAACATGAGCAACGTGAAGAACCCACACCAGGAGAGTGCAGTGAAGAAAGAACTACATCTTATAATAACAAACATCCAAGAACTGTCACTAAAACATGAGCAACGTGAAGAACCCACACCAGGAGAGTGCAGTGAAGAAAGAACTACATCTTATAATAACAAACATCCAAGAACTGTCACTAAAAACATGAGCAACGTGAAGAACCCACACCAGGAGAGTGCAGTGAAGAAAGAACTACATCTTATAATAACAAACATCCAAGAACTGTTACTAAAAATGGACAAATTCGAAAACAAAATGGATATTATCAAACAAGAATGCAGTAAACAACTGGAACTTCTAAATGGAATAGTAAAAACACAATCTGAACAGATTCGTGCCATAGACGAAACAGTAACTGACCTAGATACTAGAGTGACAGAAAATAAACATCACAATGAATTTCTTCTGAAACAAAACACAAGGCTGATTGTGAAATTGGAAGACCTTGAAAGTAGATCAAGGAGGAATAACATAAGACTGTATGGAGTTCCTGAGAAAGAAGAGGGTGCTAACATGATTCAATTCCTCAATAAGTGATTTTCATCAGAATTAAACATGCCTGAACACCTCTCTTTTGGAATTGAGAGGGCTCATTGGTCACTGTCAATCCCAGCTTCATCTCTAAGTTCATCTAACCTCAGGCCTATAATAGTTAGATTTCTTTCCTCGCAATGCAAGGACTTAGTCCTGAAATCAGCTTGGACTAATTCCCCTATCAAGATGGGTGAAGAAGTTATTCATTTTGACTATAACTACACTTCTACAGTCATATCCAGAAGAAAGGAGTGTGTTCCTCTAATTAAGTCCTTGAAAAAAAGCCAATATTTAAGCTCAAATTCTATTTCCTGCAAGATTAAAAATCACCTTGCCAGGAGTGAAGATCTTTGATTCCCTACAAGAAGCAGTAGAATTTATCCAAAAGAAGAAAATACTGTCGGTCATAGAAGAAAAGGAATGGTCATCCCAGAAATTGAAGGGACAGACAACAAAAATAGATGGTCTGCAAAGGAAGGAACAAAGAAAACTAAGACTGTAAAGGACAAATTAATAAATTCCTTCTAATTCTAAATGCTTTGTTTTATGAATCATAATATGTTTGATTACGGAAAGTCTCTATGCTGTAAGGTAATGTGAATTATTTTTATAATTAACTTTCTCTTTTCCATTCTATATCTACTTATTCTAATTACATATAGTATTAAGTATTTAAATAACATTCTCTCTCTCTCTTCTTTCTTCCTGTTCTTTTTTACCAATGTTCCTTTTCTCTCTTTTCCCCATTATAAGTGCTTTACATACTTTTCCTTTTAAATAACTACAAATGATGTATGTCTTCTAATTGTTTAGTAATAGTATTATTTGACTTAATACCAAAGTGCATTTTTTTCTAGTGGGTCAGTGGTTAGGTAACAATGTGTTTCTGATTAGTGTTTCTAACTAGATGTTTTAGACTCTTTGTTTAGATACATTTAAACATTAATGCAGTACATTATTGGTGTTTTATAGATAGCTTAAGTTTTATACATATATATATATATATATATATATATATATATATATATATATATATATATATATTAGGTTCCTCTTTTTATTTATTTTTTTCTGTATCTGGCCTGGTTAACTGGTGGGTAAATGATTGAAATGTTATAATATGATTTCTGATTTGAGGCAGCTGTTATTTCTAAATAGCTGTTTTTATATGAAAGGGTGAATTTTTTCATGATGTTGATGTTTTGTGAGGAAACTGGTGGTCCCTATGACTGTTCTCATTGTGGAGATTCATGACATGCACGGACAAGGCAGTTTGAGTGTTTTTTTTTTTTTTTTTTTTTTTTGCTTTCTGTAAACTGTAAAAGCTTCAAGATCTGAATTTCCCACTGAAAATGCTTTTTTCTTCACTGGAGACAACTTCTGTTGTGCATGAGCCTATTTATATACGTTTTAACAAGTTTATGAAGCTGCAGCTTGAAGAAACAACAGTGATGACATCATTTGATCTTTTGAACTTGTTAAAGGGTTGTACTTAGAATTCTTTTCTCTTGAAATTCTGTTATTCTTCACTAGATACTTTAAATGGTAAATAATTAGTTCTGATAAAAGTGTTTAACTCCTTTAAAAATACCTACGTTTTCTTATAGATGCATACATTCTGCAGATTCAATGACACTATTAGTAACTAAATTATATCAAGTGAACTAGGAGGTGCATTTGAAAACTGATTATGCATAGTAACATCAGACCTATGTTATATAACTAAACCTTTAGTAACTAAACAGAGGGTTGTGAGGCCCCCCTTTTTTTCCCTCTCTCCCCCCTTCCTGATGAAAGATGTCAACATAGATATTGTTAATACATAAGAGTACTATGTGTATACTTGCAAAATATAATAGTTATGTTGTAATAAGTGTTATATATATATATATATATATATATATATATATATATATATATATATATATATATATATATATATATATATATATATATATATAGATATTCAGCAGATACTTACATGAAAAATGTTAGATAGATGACTGAGAAAGAGGTTAAATTATCTGATGTTTCTTGAAAAGTCTTGGAAATAATGACAATCTTCTTAACCTTCAGCTTCTTAATGTTTATACATACTTTGATCTGATATGTATTTCTGGCATATCTACATATTAGAGGTGCTATATATGTAACATATTCATAAAGCTTCAGATATACTGGACACTCTAATTCTAATGTGTAATGGTTTCAGATTTCTTTAGTTGCTTTCATAATGCTTTTCATGTTTTTGTTTTTATACTATATTCTAAGCAGAGATAGATAATTTGTGTTGTTTGATATTGGAGACATGGTGGATGAATAGTTTACTTAACTTTTTAACTAAACCAGAAACTTTATGTTTCATGAATGTGTTTGCAAATAATTTTGGGTTTTTGAAAGTAGTGCTTAATACACGTTATGCATCCATGATCAGTAAGTTTTCAGTAGATTTCAAGTCAATACAGAAGAAAGGTCTTTCAGTTAGTAATAACATACACATTATAGTTCAATGGCTTATAAATGTTTATCATTAAATCTTAATGGTTTGAACAATAATGTCAAAAGAGCTGGTTTGCTTAAATATATCAAAATAGATAAAGCTCAAATTATATTTTTACAGGAAACTCATCTATTAAAAAAAGATCTATAAAAATACTCATTCAGCCATTCTGACTGATTCATGTTTTAAGACTAAGAGAAGGGGCGCTTTTTTCTATGGAAAAATGCTTATACTATGCCAAGAATTATAGATACAATTTCAGATAAAGATGGGATGCTAAGGATGGTTATTTTGGAAATCAATAGGAAATATTAAACTTTGATTAATACATAATGGATACCAGGACAGAGTGCTAAATATGTTGGCAAATATCTGGACCTGATTACTTTAAATGCAAAAGGGGAAATTATAACAACAGGTGATTTTAACTGCCTATTATCAGGCAATGATACTTCTAAAAATGGTAAAATAAAACTAACATCTCAAGCCAAGAAGTTAAATGACTTTGCAAACCAGATGAACCTTAAAGATATACATGGTCAAGATAACATTATTCCTTATTCTATACTCACTATTTATATCAGTTTGGTACACAAACAGACATTGATAAGGTCTTTGTATCAAATAATATATTCTCTAAAATAAGTGATGTATCTATAATTACGTGTCCACTTTTGGACCATAATGCTATAAACTTTACAATAACTCCACATACATATGATTTATATTTAAGATTTTTACAGAGAATTCCTGCTTACATAACTAAGGTAAATGACTTTAGGGAATGGATAATGAAAGAAATAGACATGTTTATGGAAACAAATGATAATGGTGAAGTGACTGATATTATACTATGGGACACATTTAAGTTTATATATATAGTACAATAAAATCTTGGTACCTTAAAAAAAGGAGACAGTGGGACAATGAACTTTTAGACTTACAAAAAAAAAAAAATAGACAAGATAAAAATGGACACAAAACCAAATAAAGTAGCACATAGTGAAATTTCTAAGTTAAATCAAAAATACTTAAAAGTTCTGACTCATAAGGTAGCCATAAACCTGAAAAAATTGAAATTGCAATCTTATGCTGTAAATCCCAAATATCTACATAAAATAGTGGTAAGATCAAAAAAATAAATAATCAAAATCTTATTAATGAGATTAAATATAAAAGTGATGGTTCAGTTAAGAGTACATCCAACTTAATGGGCATATTGGAAGTGTTCAAAAACTACTATAAAGATATAAATAATACACCACTTTTGGAGACAGATAATGTGCTAAATATTTTTATTAATAAAATATAACTACTAAGGTGTCACTGCAACAAAATAGCACATTAAATAAACAAATAACACTAAAAGAAGTGAAAGATCAGATAAAATATTTAAAATATAATAAAGCTCCAAAACTGGATGGAATAATTCATGAACTATAAAAGATTTTTCCTGAATATATAATAAAGAAAATAATGAGTGCCTTTACTATGTTTAAGCAAAAATGTATAACACCCCCGTCGTAGAAATACTCAATTATCTCCCCTATATTAAAACAAGGTAAGGACCCCAAATATTATGATTCATATAGGCCAATTTCATTACTAAACACTGATTATAAAATTTTCATGACAATATTAGCTAATAGGATAAAGAAAATATTACCTAATCTAATACATAATGATCAGACAGGGATCATTCTTCATAGAAAAGTGCAAGATTTGCGTCTTTCGGCTTTCCCTGGTTAGGGGTCGCCACAGCGGAACTCCGGTCCGCTAATGATTAGCAGTAGAGTTGTATGTGCTGGCTTGCCTGGCCTAACACACAACCTTCAATGAAGGAATGCCCATTCACGCATGTCGTTGCACAGAAGACGCTCTAACTGAGAATTGAACGGGCAACGTCTAACTGTGAGGCGATAACGCTACTGCAGCACCACCACTGCAGTTAGAAAAGTGCAAGATAACATTATTAAATTACTATCATTAATAGACATAGCATACAAATACAAAAAACAACTAACTATTATCAGTCTAGACATTGAAAAGGCTTTTGATTCTATTAGTCAGTGTTATCTACAAAGAATTCTGATTAGTTTTGAATTTTCCTCAGATTTTTGTCAACTTATTAATGAAAATTTATAATGGGGCACATGCTTATGTAAAAATTGGATCATGTCTATCCTCACCACTAGAAATCCTCAAGGAAAATAGACAAGGTTGCCCTTTGTCACCATTATTGTTTGCTCTTTCAATGGAACTTTTTGCTACATATATCAGAAACAAGCAAAATATAAAAGGCTTTCAAATTAATAAAGACTACTGTCCTAAGATACCATTATTTGCTAATGATATGTTGTCAACGTTGGGTGATATTGATGGTTCTTTGCATGATGTTATAAATACTTTAAGCAAGTTTGAAAGAATTTCAGGGCTTAAATTTAATCATAATAAATCCAAAGCATTACTAATTAATAAAAAGATCAACAAAAACCTAAGAGAGAGAATAGCCTGTTTAATTGGGAGAAGGATGTATTAGAATATTTGGGTGGCAGTATAAACAGTACATGGAAAGAGTCTGTTAAACTAAATTACAGTAATTTAATTGCCACCATTAGTGAACTAATCAAAATATGGAATAAAATGTTATTCACAATGGAGGATAGGCTCTTTTTAATTAAAATGATAATTTTCTTTTATATACAGTCATTGATACTACCCCCTCCCAAAAACATATTTAAAAAAATTAGATTCCATGCTACTTAAAATTTTTGGTTCCCCTTAAAACCTAGGATTGCATATACATGGCACATTAGAGCTTGTAACTGTAATGGGATAGCATTCCCTAGCTCAGATCTTTATTCCAAATCAGTTTTAATTAATGTAATATTACATTGGCTCACACCTACCTATATATCTAGCTGGAAAAAATTACATGAGATTCATATAACTGATGTCAGCATTATAGAAAATCAATTTAAGGAACAATATGGAATAAGTAGAGCTCATTGGCTTTTACATGAATTTTGTTTATTGAATAAGAAGATTGATAATTTTTTTATGGCAGTAATCAAATATTTAATAACTTTAAAAAGCATACTCCCCTGATTTTCTAGATTCTTTCAACATCAATGTGATGCAAAAATTAAAGGAAAATAACTTTATATTCTGGCATCAGTTTATTGAAATTAAGAATATTAAACCACTAAACTCTCTTTTATGTAGTTTTGATAATAGCCAAGACAGCTGGTTGTTTATACACTCATTAAAGCAGTTTATAGAAAACAAAATGAGAGTATCAATCAACCTAGTGGCTGACTCTATACCTAGCTTGATTCAACTTTTCATTAGGTGTCTTGAAAAGACAGGTAATTAAGAATTAAGTATCTCACCTATCTATAAGATACCAAGAAAAGAAACTCTAAAGTTTGACTCAGATTTTTGGAACTACTATGTAAAGATTAATGCAGAACAAATAGCTGATGAATCCAAAAAATTATTATTGAATGCTATGTATGGTACCTCTTCCTCATTATATTGGAGATTGTATGCAATTATTTTAAAATTATTTTTATTTTAATTATTTTTTAAAATTGTATTCTCTACTCCACATACAATAAACGTTATACTCAAAAACAATGAAAGTAAATGTTGGAAATGTGCTGAATTACTATAGGCCAACTGGGTTCACATGTTCATTGAATGCAGAAATGTTGTTCAATACTGGAAAGACTTCAGATATTTTGTAAATGCTTTATGGTCTGATAACTGTCATATTTCTAACTCACTTATCCTATTCAATGTTCCTATACCTAATGTAATGCCTAAATCTCAGATTCAGTTACTCTGGTCAATTCTTACAATTACCAGAAAAGTTATTACTTTGAACTGGAAAAGTAAACAAGATTTGATGTTTAAAGATTTTATTAATTTAGCAAAGGTTGTTTGTAAAAAAAGAACTGCAAACCATTTGTTATAGAACTCATAACATTACTCATAAAAAATAGCATGGCAAAAATTTGGAAACCTTTTGAACAAATACTGATAACTTCTCATGGATAAAAGTATTGTTTATCATGGATGAATATAAATATTGTAAATAGTTTTGTTATTGTTTTATTGTATTTGTTATATGTACATTTTTGTATGTTTATAATGAAACAAAATAAAAATGTTTAAAAAAATGAAAATGTTTGTGGGGTTGGGAGGCTGAGACTAAACTAGCTTTCTGACAGACACACACAAATACCAAATCAGAACAAAGAAAAAGGTGTTAGTATATACAGCCCCCTATACTCAACATCCATATTTGCTAAATCACTGGTTAAATATGAACACCATTCAGTAACACTTACTTTAAGCATCATCCCTGAGTTATATTGAAATCCCACTATCTTTAGATACTACTTCAAGTCAAATCTACTCCAACTAGCTGATGACCTGTTGAATTTCAAACACCATCTTCGTATCAATGACTTCCACCACACATGCTACCCTATTCATAGATATGTTCAACACATACCTCAAAGCTTGTACTGGGGCTTTGGTCCACATGCACAAAAATACAGTGCCAAATTCAAGAGCAAACCTGTTTGGTAGAAGTAAGTTTTACTGCAGACAGAATTTTAAGTTTTCCATTTGGGAGAGACTATGTAGTAGGCCTTTATTCATTGAGTTCCATTGCTTAGTTGTTAAAATGGACCTGTAATTTAACAAAATGCTGTATACACTAAACTGTCAAACTGTTCGTCATTGAATAATATTTCATATATAATTGGGGTGATTAAGGGAAGTTGATCTAAATATGAAGAGTTCTGAACAATTCTGCATAAGTCTAGAAAATAAGCAATTACACTTTGTGGTAATAACCAATCTTGCAGTGATAAGTTATAGTCTTTTATAATTTGCTGAAGTTGTAAAGTTTCCAAATCTTTAATACATTGTTTCCAGCAAATATATATTTTTAGTTTCCCATTGATTAAAGATGTTAATGTGAAACCTATCTGGGAAGTTTTTTGTGATTTTAAAGAGGATTATTAGGTCAAACCAGGATTTGATATCTGCTTTTGAGTATATTATTTTTCTAAAGTTGTTAATAATGTTGTTTAGGAAGTTTAGGTCTGTGGGTTTTGTCACATTATATTGAACAGTGTGACTAAAAAGAAACAAACGTATTGGAGGGATGTTTGGAAGGAATTTTCATGACAGTGAGTTTTCATTCTGTATGGAAGTCTTTCCAATTTCAGTTGTAACTTGGATCAATCCATTTTAATGTACTTCTAAGTAATGATGCTTTGATATAGGAATCCAAGTCAGGGAATTTTAAACCACTACCATCTCAATATCTAATATGGTGCATAAAAACTATCCTATTTTTGTTCAGGTACAATACAAAGTTTAATAAAGATTTATTCATTGAGTTTAATATAATTATTCCCAGTATAGGTGTCTAGAACCAGAACAATATATACATTTTTTGAAGAAGAGTCATTTTTAACAATTGCAGTCTGTCCTCGAATGAAAAAAAAACATATTGGTCTAGCTGCTTATGAATGCATTCACTTGATATATTATGTTTTTCTAATTTGTTTCTCTTGTTTTTTTTTCAAGTTTTTGCATAAAGTTATCCCTAAGTAATTTAGTGTCTTAACTTGTTCTCCAATGATGCTTCGGTTAACTAGTTGAGATTTCCCTTTGTCATTAAGAATAATATGCTTAGATTTTTGCTTATTAAAGTGGAGGCCTGAACATTTTGGAAACATATTTATTATTGTGTCTAGTTCTAATAATTCTTTATTTGATGTAGGTAAGGTAAGCAGAACATCATCCAAAAATAGCGCTATTTTAGAATTGTATTGATTATAAATATTAATGCCTTTGATTTCTTGATTATTTCTTATTGATGATGCTTATATTTCTATGACAAAGGCAAATAATATTAGGGATATAGGGCTACCTTGTTTGGTGCCTTTGGTTTTGGGAATGCACTTTGAAGTGAAGGGGCCTAATTTGACATATGCCAAATTATATTTATAAATAGCCTTTATCATGAAGATGAAAGATATTGGAAACAAGAATGCTTTTAGTGTTTCAAACAAAAAATCCCATTTTACTGGTTCAAATACTTTTTTATGTTTAGACTCATCAACAGAGCTTCTTCATTTGCTTTGTTTAAAAATTCTATTAATGTTAATATTCTTTCGATATTATCATGAGTGTGCCTTTTGAATTATGTCATTATGAACTAATTGTGAAAGTGGAACCTTTATTTTGTCCAGAAATAGAGACATAAAGATTTTGTAATCATTATTTAATAAGGAATCTGGTCTATATGATTTACATAGCTGTGGATCTTTGTCAGAATTAAGAGTAGGGGCAATCAAGTATCTCCAAGAGGGAGGGAGGGATCAAATGTTTAGTTTGTACTTCAACCATGATGTTATGAAGTAAAGATGTAATTGAATCTGGAAAAAGCTTATAAATCTGTGGTATAATGCCATCTATGCCAGAAGCCTTGCTAGGTTTAAGGTTTTTGATTTCATTTTTGATTTCATTTAGAGTTATTCATTTCTTGAGAGTTGTACTAAGATTTTCTGAGATGGCCTTCAAATTTAAAGTCATTAATTCTTGGGTTGTAAGATTTTTGTTTATATTATCAGAGTTATAATGTTTGGCAAAATTATATCTAAAGTCCTCTAATATATCTCAGATATCAGAAACTGTCTTGTTAGTAGCTTTGTGTAATATTTTAAGATATTATTTGCCTTGGATGGAATTTTGCTCTTAATGACAAATTGTGCATGTGTTTGGGAGTAAGAGCATCAGCGTTTAATTTAATTTTTTCTAATGCTAAGTCTGTTTTGTGTGCCAAAATATCTAGATATTTCTTATTTAATGGATCTATTTCTTTTTTATTTGATTTTGATTGTGATGAGCTAGATCTCAAGGAGGTTAATTGAGATTGTAGGTACTGTATTTCTGATTCCAATTCCTTAAGATTTTTCTTATACCAGACTATAGTTTTATCATACATATATGCCTTTAGAACATCCCAAACCATAATAATGCTTGTTTCAGGGTTATTATTTGTCTCTAAGTAGAAGTTTAATTCTGAAAATAAGCATGCTTTTAAGTCTTTTAGTTTGGTGATATAAGCAGGAATTCTATTAATAGTATTTAGTTTTGTGAAGTCTATTTGTATATGTAACATACAACAATCATGATCTGATAAAGGACAAGGACAAATAGTAAAGAATATAAGCTTTAATAATAAATCATTGGAGATAATGACTTTATCTATTCTGGACTGAGTTTTAAATCTATGATCAGTGTGTGTATAACAGAGTGATTTGTTATTTTTAGAGTTATATGTATCATACATATTATAAGAATGTATCCATTTCTTCAGAATTTTAACAGTAGATGTTAGCCTAAGTGGGTGATTACTTGTATCAGAATGATCTAATAAGCAGTTAAATTTGCCCCTAGAATAAGATTCCCTTTACATATACTATCAATAAAATCAAGATGTTTGGCAGTTGAAGCACCCAATCCTGGGAACCAATAAAGTATAGCAACCATCCGAATTCTAGAATTCTAAATTTTAGGAAAGTAATAGCTAGCAGTCTCTTAGGGTCTTCATGCTTATATAATATTTGAGGGCAGATGATATTATTCTTCCATAGGATCATCACCCCTCGCCTTTTAGGCTTAAATGAAGGATGAGGTAGCACCATATAAATGTTTGGCTTCCAAACATCCTTCTCTGCATTTTTAAAATGGGTGTCCTATAGGAATACTATTTGTGGTTTGTTTAAGTTAAGGTATCTTAAAAGGTTTGACCACTTCTTTGAATTATTGATGCCATTTATATTAAGTAAGGCTAAAGACAAAGACATGGTGAGTTATAGGAGTAGTGTATCCAATAATCAGTAATAACTGATTTTATTATCTCGAAGCATTCAATGAAAATTTGAGATTTGCAAACTTTGATTTGTATACGTGACATGTTTGCAAGAATTGTGACTGTGAATATAATGTGAAGTTTATTATAATCAGGCATGAGTGCAAAAAGAAACAACAAAAGAATCATATTAAAAAATAGAGAAGCAAGTAGTGTATTTTCCCAACACATACATGGAATTACAAAAATTCTCAGTTTGAAAGTTGAGATAAAACCAAACTGCTTTTCCAAACCATCATCAACATACATATGAGCTCTAAAATGTACTAATAATGAGACTTGTGCTGTAAACATACAATTGATTGAACAGTTTTTCACTAAGTTGTTAAAATACAGTGAGGAAAAAGGAGAAACCCTCATATTTTAGCATCTTAAGTTACATATATAATGCTGGATGTCGCGGTTCCTATCTTTGATATGACTTATTATATGAGATCAAATGAGTTTAAAATAAGTACAAAATCTTTATCTATTAGCTAGATTCAATAAGAATTAATATTTTAATTATGTTATCCAAGAATGAACAGGTAAGGCACCCCTTTTATGATATATATATATATATATATATATATATGTATGTATATATATATATATATATATATATATATGTGTGTGTATATATATTAGAAAGTATTGTGAACAACAGTAATGAACATCAAAGGAGCCTATAGTCTGGCTCAGACATTTATATCTAGTTAGAGTATATGTCAGTTCAACTGTTAGTCTCTCATTTTGTATTTAAAAACACATTAGTTAACCAACAGCTTGTGTAAAAATCTTTGGGACAGTGTAAGGAGTATATAAAAATGCATAAATAATTGCTTGAGCATAGTTATTCATCAACACTTTAATCTTTTGTTCATCTATATCCTTCTAATCATGTAAAGTTGAATGTAAGAGTAAAAGGTCCCAAAGATTTCTCTTAGTTTAATATTAAGGAGCTTCACAATTACCTCACTGAAATACATTAAAGTACATTATGTTAAGATGAATAGGTAATATTGGACTTCATTTATTTTATAGGATTAAAATTCTGAATACATTGTTATCTATATTATTTGTAGCAAGAATTAGTGAATAACCAAATCAATTAAGGGATAGAGTGGCGACTACATTAAAATGTGCTTAATGCAGACTGCTCACTAACATTGCAAAAATAAAACTTCATATAGGCTATTCTTATAATGGTAATAATGCAGTGCCATATAGCCAATAAGCATTGTTAAGTAAGAGTCCGTGATGTTTATTACATTTCCTATATTATTAAAACAAACTTCTTTACATTGCACTCTATTTCATCTTCTATGTGGATGCAAATAATTTATTATGCATTATATTCTAAGCATTCAGCTTGCATCTGTTTATTATTTGTTTTACTTCTGCAAAGTCTTCTTAACTTGTTCTTGCTTTCTAGACAATTTCAGTGAAAGTGTAGTCCTTTTAGATAGTTTACATATAATGGTGAAATTCCAACAGACTTTGTAACAGAGATGCAAGTTATGTGTTCATTAAGAAAAAGAACCTTATCATTAACTGGGTTGTATAGATGTAACAATGCTTGAGTTTTTAAGTTTACCACCAGAGACTCTAAATATCAACTCATGTATTTTTAATCTATGTTAAATCTAGCTATTTACACCTTTTATTCACCTTATAAAATACATGTGATTCTTAGGAGTTTTTCTTTCTCAAGATTCTTACATTTACAAAAGCTTCCATATAGCCAAAATCTGCCGACTGTACTGGACCCGAGGCCACCATCTTAATGCAGCTATAAACAGTATCATAATCACAATTAACTGTGTGCTTATTTACCATAAGAGCTGTCAGCAAAAGATCTGAGATGCACTGTTTGATGAAGCATGTGATTTTTTTTGTTTGTTTTTTTTTTTTTTTTTGCATGCAACTGCCTTAATGTCTACAGTTAGCAGAGCTACAGCTCCTTCTTGCCATAAAATGTTATTATATGACACCCGTATAAACCCTCTTGCCTTATGCAGCAATATGAAAAAGCTGTTAACCAGGTTCTGCTGTGCAAATACTCTGTACTTGTCTTCAGTCTAATAAAACTTCCTTGGTACTCAATCATGACAGTAAAGTTATAACAAGAGGTTCTCAAAAGCTTGCACAGTTTGTTGTCTTCCAGTATTACATAATCAGGAAACACAAATAGAAAATGTAAATTGTGTGTATATTTGTGTTTCTAAGTCTGGACTGATTTAGGCTTATACTTGTTTCTATCAGCTTTTATTTAAATTAGTAATCATATTAAACTGTTGTTTTCCAATTTCTAAACATTAATTTGAAATCAGTAGCTGTTTTATATAAATAAAAGAATCTAACTTACTCAAATCTAGCAGTCCACGTGTATTCAGCTTTGATTAGGAAGTTTGAAGCTAAAGGTGAATCCCTAATACTGTTCCCTACACTTTCTTTAGGGTGCAACATAGCAGAATGGACAAACAGCTTCCAGAAGCCTTAGGAATGACAGAGCAGTTTAAAAATGGCTTGAGGGTCATTGCAAGGTAAGAAAAAGTTTCACCTCAAATTTTAACATTATTTGAGTAGAAAACAACTTAGTGAGGTAAAAAATGAAAAATACAGCCAAAAGTGGCACCATGTTTACTCGTGGCTGTTTCCCAGTTTCACACAGTCTAACAGATATTCTAACATTAATAAAACATTAAACTGAGCATTTAAGGTTAAATAAAGTAATGAAAAATAATTTATCTAATGTAATTAAGTTATTGTGACACTTTATATTATGTAGTTGGTTAAATAAGCTGCATTACTATTTCAATAAAGATTTATACATGTATGCAGCATGGAGCCCTCTCCCAACTCACTTAAAGAAGCAGCTGTACACATTAGATTTACTAACAGTGCCTTATCTAGAAATCAACTCAGCTTTTTTTTCTTTTTTTGGCTATAAATTGTCTCAGTATGTATGATTAAACTTTGTTAAATAATTCCATATTACTGCTGTAATTTAACTATTTGCTTTGTGAGTTAGGTGATATTTCAAAAAGCATTAATTACCATAATGGTGCAGTAAGCATGAATTTAAAAACATTAATCACTAACAAAAAAAAAAAAAAAAAAGATTTGGTTATTTATTTACAAGTTGATTCTTTGAGAGATGAATTTGCTGTGGCAGCTGAAGTCTCAGTTTTTTGTTTCTTATTAATTCCATGTTTTTTTTCTCAGATGTTCTCTTTATAGAAGACAGGAAAAAGTCCATATCCTCTGGAATGGTTGTTAGATTACTGTTTGTTATAATGGAGATAGCTTCATCCAGGTTGCTAAAGGTTCTTGTACCAGAAGAGAGGTGCATTTTGATTTTTACCGATATAATATTTGGGCTCTAATGTTGTTTTGTTTCAGATGTTCAGCCAGTGGCCAACATTTATTCTTGCAGAGTAGTCATTGTCAAATCTGATGGGGTGTTGGTTACATTTTAATGGGGCTTCCCTCCAAGCTGTTTTTACACTAGTTTCTTATCAAGGTAAGAAAGGAATTTTACAACAGTAGAGCTCAGTGTTGCTGTGGAGGATGTAGGCACTTGCTTACCAGTTGCTCTATGAGCTCTTTCTATGCCAAACGAGAGCCCCTCTTGTAAGTCTAAAATTTTTGGAATCCAATTATTCAGAAATAAAATTATGTTCTCACATTCTACCTTCTCTGGTACTCCCGATTTTCAAGATCATCAATTTTATTCATTAGCCATGTATTTTGTTTGAGAAGAAAGCCTGTGTGCAGTTCATCCTCCTTTAATCTTCCATCTGTGTCCGTTATGGCTGTTTACATGGCCATTATTTTATTTTGATGTTGTTGGAAAAGGTCTCTAAAAACTTCAGTTTGTTTAGAACTACTCTCACTTAATTTTTTCAGCTTTTGTTGTAAGTTATCTGTCTTCAGTAATAGTGACTGTACAGTGGAAGCCACCAACTGTGGTTCTTTCTTCAGTGCAGCATCAAATTATAAAGACTTGGAGCTGTTCATTTTCCTTCAAGTTTAGTCTCAAATAATTTGACAGGAATTGTTTGGAATAAAAACTTCAATGTTTGTAGAGTTAAAGTTTAGACTATTAGTAACTAGATTTTATAAAATGTAAGTATATATATATATATATATATATATATATATATATATATATGTCTAATTCCCATTTATTATATTAATTTTATACAGCTCATAAAAAAGTGCTGTGCTTAACTGGCCATCTAAGCTCATCCCCCACTCTTTACTTTGTTAATCAGACTTCTAATATGACCAGAGGACTGGGGGATTCATCGGTCTTTACTCTCTTTCTTCTCAAGGGGTGATATTCTTTAGGGTATTTAAAATATGGTATTGAAGGTATGTACAGCAGTGTCTAGTGGAAAAGTTTTGAGAGTAGACCATTTAAAAGATTTTTGGGTGTCAGTGAACACTGCTGTTAAATTTTGAAAGGTTATTGGTGTCTCTATATAGGTGTAGTTTGGAGTAGTGGTAGTTAAGTCTGTGGTTATATGATAGATGAAGATAACAGAGGAAGTCTGGGAGAGTACCTGATGAGCTGCATTTGTTAGGATCGAAATATTATCAACAATGCTCTGAGTTCATGTAAAATAAAACTACATACTCATCCCCTAAAGACATAGCCAAAGTACCTGCAGACAACTTCAAGTCAAGCGTTAGTCGCCTATGACTACAACTTTCCATGCCACATTATGATTCCAACACCACCCCTTGATTTCCTCTGTTAAATCTGGAGTGCTCTCTCCAAGGCAAGAGCACTGGCTCCATGGGTCCAAATAATGTGCCAAGCCATCTTCTTGTTAATACCAAACATTGCCTCTAAGACCACTTGCTATGACTATTCAGTCTCAGCTACTAAAATGGATTTGTCCTAGAGGTATGGAGAAGTGGTGCAGCCATCCCACTCTGAAAGTAAAGCTATATTTTTTGTCTATGATTGATAGAGCTGCTTTTTGTCTTGCCAGCTCCATTTTATTTTCTGTTTTAAGAAATCTTTTCCTGGTGTTTTTATTCTGTGTGAGAGACAAAAATTTAATTTATCTAGGCTCATATTTCTCATGTTTTCTCATTTGTTAATTTGAATTGTCTCCTGAATGATGCTTGAATACAAAGTGAAACTCTGGGCCTTTGCATTTGTCTAAAGGGTTTCAAGCCTTCAGAAGGTATAGCACTGATGGTGATTCCCTGCTGGGTGAGAAAGTAAAGCTGTATTTTTTGTCTTCAACTGATACAGATGCTTTATGTCTTACCTGTTGCATTTTGTTTTCTGTTTTAAGAAATTTTGGCCTGGTGATTGTATTTTGTGTGAGAGACAGACACTTAAATTATTTAGGTTCATATTTCACATGTTTTTTCATTGGTAATTTTCTCCTGAGTGATAGTTAAATACAAAGTAAAATTCTGGGCCTTTGTCTTTGAAGGATTTCAAGTTTGCATAACATATAGTACTGCTGGTAATTCCTTGCTAGGGCTTCCTATCCACCCTCACATTTGTTGGTCTTCTTTTTAAACATGTGATTTTAAGCTTATCACCCCTACTGTAAATTGAACTTAATAAGCTCCTGTCTTTCTACACTGCTGCTGATATCTTGTTTTTTATTTGAATTATTTATTTTGCCTTTCCTTGTGCTTATATAGAAAAAGTACGTTTTGCCTCTTTATTGTCTGTTGTACTGATTTACTTCATCTGAATTCATTATCTAGCTAATTGTCAGACAAAGTAGTGTATTTTTACACTGTATCAAACACTTCTTTACTCATCAAAGTCAGTCGATTTTCCTTCTAGTGCACTGGATGGTATCCTGGTCTGTCTAGGTTGAGGAAACACTTGAGATTTATGCAGGTAGTTTTATTGGCTGGAGAGCTTATTAATCAGCTTATCTTGTGTTTAGTGCCTTTACAAATTCTGTACAAATGAGTGGCTCTTGGCCCATTTATATAAAGCAAAGTACTTTTATTGAAGAATCATACTTATATGAGCTGTTTAAGGTACACTGCTGTATCATATCTTTAAGTTTGTTTGTGGTAGGACTTCACTCTAGACACTTTCTTACTGAGCTTTTACATTTGGGGGACTGGTATTATTCATCTAGTGGCTGTAGTTGTTTTCCTGGTCTTTCTGAGCTGGGAAACCCACAAAAGGGGTCTGTGTATTTTTCTTTGCACTTCTGTTATATACTGTGGCTGTACTTCAGCAGTTAAAAAAAACTGTACTGTTTGCTGTTGCTTTTTACTGTATTTTACTATTGCATTTGTTGCACATTGACTGTATTTCATACCAACTGCTGCTTTTACTTAATTTAAGAAATTATCCGTTTCTACTGTTTTATTCGGTTGCTATTATTAATGTAAGAAAAACTGTGCTGCTTTTTACACTGTTGCTTATATCCTGATTTTTTTGGTTGTTCCATTGCACTTCTGTTGGCCTTAGTATAGATTTGATTCAGACTGGATGAATTCAGTTCTGTTTGTAGACTGAGTACTAAAAATAAGGACATCTGTTATTGGAAAAGCCTCTCTGTACCTTCATGGTAGGAGAGTATACTAGGACTATCTAATTGGGGATTATTGGTTCAGGGCTCAGTTTGAGCTATTTCATTGGTGAAGGGCTCAGTCTGAGCTACTTCACTGGTGCAGGATTCAGTTTCATCTTTTTCATTTTTTTTTTTTTTTTGGTATTAGCTGCTTTGCTCTTGCTTGCACATAGTGAACCACCATGCAGAGGGGGTAATTCTTGGAGGTTATAGGTGTAAAGGTGGCACTAGAAGTACTTTCCCTTAGAAGCAGCTGCTATCTAGCAGAGTAGTTCTTGAACAGCTCTCAGCTGTTCAGTGAACCTCGCAGGAGAGATTTTACCTCTTACCTATCAACATTAGACACTATAGATTCCTTCTTTTATACACCTCCTAATGTATACCCCATAGGTTAGTCACCCTAAAATAGCTCCCTGCCTCATACCTCCATCTTTTTCTCCTTATAGGCTGAGACATCAGGTTTAAACCATGCATTATGAACTGTCAGTTTCCCTGTGTTTCTCCTGGTGGACTGTTTTTTTTTTTTTTTTGAGGCAGTATAGCAACTGCCTTATGTACACTGATAACTGCTTACTCATAAATCACTCATATACAATTTGCAAGAGATGCTCTTACACTAAGAATCTGTGATCACTGCTCTCTCACACCCAGAGCAGTAACACTAAACAGGTTGTCAGCTCGCACAGCATGCACAAGGGTTGCTAGACATCCCTATTTGAGCGGGAATGTCCTGAGTTTACCAGACCAATCCCAAGTACTGCACTGCCTCTAAACAATCCTGGCTGAAGTTAGCACACCCGCTTTGCTATTTTTGATTGGGCTTTTTTTTGTCACTGAGTTGTAGGGGCTGTGTGGCTGTCCTAAACTGCAGTTTTGGAAATCTGACAACCCTGTCTGCAGACTTCTCAGAGAAGGTACCTTCACCAGGAAAGAAAAAAGGAGATTAAATACTGTGATAAAGCAATGTTAAGTTATGTACTACTGCTTCATAGCCATGCAAACTAAATGCTTCCCAACAGTATGTGGAAAACTCTGTAGCAAATGAGAACCTTAATATGCTCTCAGAATCACTACTACTCATTTTCTCCATCAAAAACAACAGTTTTTGATATGTTACAGAATCCTGCAACATACCATCAACAAATTTTAGTACTGCTTGGATTTCTTCCTCTTTTTGATTTTGTGTTAGTAGAAGCCCCCCCCCCCCATACCACCCACACAAAAATATGGCTCACGACTGAGAAACACCAGTCTTCTGGTATCAGCTCTCTTCAGACAATGTTAGTAATGCCTGATGTATTTATTTTTTTTAATGTAGGATTCTCTGTAGAAACAGGAAGCCCCCCTCCCCCTATATACAATATATATTTTGCTTAGGAAATGAGTAACATTTGATGCATTAAAACATGTTCTGTGTCCTTCATGCACTCTTGGTTCTGTTTTGCTTTATTTCCACTCACTTTTCTGTAAAATGAAATCCCACCCCGATCAATGCACACAAACAGCAATAAATATATTTGCTTTTCACTGAAACTGCCCTTGCTGTACATTAAACTTTCTCAGTACTGTTTGTCTTTTCCCATTGTGGAATTTTATATGACAACAGAAGTCTTTCCTTTCCATACCCCTGGCTGTTTATAGCTTCTCAAATGGAAAGTAGCAACACTTGAAGTGTTACAGAATGCCATTAATGTTCTTTAAGCAATTTTAATGCTTATTGTTTTTTTATTTTGGAGCTTTATACAAAAACAAGAAGACTGTGTTCCATGCACCCATATCAATAGATCATGAGCAATCGGAAGGAATAAGCAAGTTACTGTACTACACAAATAGTGCAGTCGAGGCAGCATGACAGCATGATACCGCCTGATGATGTGGGTTTGCACAATACATACATAAATACAAGTATTTCAAGCACAGGCAATAATGCGTTTCTAGCTTGCCAGTATACCAAAACAGTCATTCCCATAATAAGTGTCCATGTTGTTCTTAAACATATTTAAACTAGTACTTACTTTAATATAATTTGGTAGTCTGTTCCATGCATCAGCCTAACATTTTTATAAAGCCTTCTTGAAAGGTTGCTTGATGATTCTGTACTACTTTTAAAAACCCCAAACATTTCCAGAAGTAGTTGTCTTTATATGGCCTATATACCGAATAAGATCTCCTTTTAAATATCGATAGGAGGGATCTTCTTCACAAGGTCAAAATCAGAAATAACCAAAGACGAATTTGCCAAGATGGAAAGAGCGAAACTTTAATTTACCAAACAGTAAAGTGTTTCTCAGGGTAAGTAAACACTTGCCCAACAGTTATGTAAAAACACAACGTGATGTATCAAACCAGGCTGTGCTCCCCACACCCCTCCTAACTATATAAACCAACTCTGGGATCACACTACAGTGGGGAAAAGGGCATATTCCCCGATGTTGGGCAAGTGTTTATTTACCCTGACAAATTTATTTATTTTATTTATTTTACATTTGTTAACCGGGAAGTTCCAACTGGACCAGGACCTTTTACCGCAGAGGCCCAGGGAGAAAAGCTCCAGCATTTAGTTTAACAAAAATATACAACATATAAAGTGAACAATATAAAGATAAAACATATTAGGGAAACAAAACAAGTGATAAGCAATAAGAGAAGAAATAAAAAGAAAGGATAAATAGAATGGTAATAACAGTTATACAGTGCTGTACAGTCATCACGAGAAGAAATGTGTCAAGCATTTCCAACAGCCAACAGTTAGACATTTATATTACAATTAACATGCAGGTGTATACTGTTGTGCCTAAGGAGAGGAGCAGATGCCCTTCAGGTGCAGCAGAGAAACTGGTTGAGATATTGACTACAGAAGGTTAAGGTGAATTAGAAAGTGAGGGGGGAGATGAAAACAGTGAGGGTGAGATTATGTGACGCAAGGGCATAACCAGGTACTAAGGAGATGTGATTTGAGGGAGTTTTTGAATTGTGAGGTAGTAGGGGCAGTGGACAGAGAATGGGGAATAAAGTTCCAATTTCTAGCAACAGCATGGGAGTAGAGTGCTTTCCCTGCATTGTTATTTGCCCTGGAGATGCAGAGGAGAGATTTTTCGTTAGATCAAAAATGCTGGTTAGCAGTGTAGTGAGTAAGGAGATTGGATATTGAGGGTTTTTTTCAGGATGTAGGCAGTAACTAGCTGGTGATAGTTAAGAAGTTGTAGTAACTCAAACCATTTTAGTTCTTTTAGTGCAGTACAGTGATGTATTCTGTAAGTAGAGTTTGTAGCAAACTTGGCTATTTTATTGTAACAAGATTCTAGTTTATCTAGTCTAGGTCAGACTTTCTAATTTGGGTGGAAATTGGCGCTGCGTACAATAGAGTGGAGAGGAGGTGACTTTGGGCAAGGGTGACTCTTGCTTGATGTGAAAGAAAATTTGTGCATATATAGTGAGCCCATTTTCTTGTGAACTAATTTTATGGTCCGGGAGATGTGGATATCAGAGTGAAGATTGTTGTCAATTTCAATGCCAAGAAGTTTGGAGTGGTTAGAAGGGGAGACGGTAGTGCTGTCCTTAGATGTGATGGAGAAGGAGAGAGGAGTTTTTGATTTATTAGGGGAGAATAGTAGTAGTTTTGTATTCTTGGGATTTAGGATAAGTTGGGTACCTGTGATCCATTTTTCTACAGAGTTAAAAGTTTCCTGAGTGAGTTGCTGTAGAATGGTGGGAGAAGAGGCAGAGCAGATCAGGGTTGAATCATATGCATATTGGATGAGTGTGGCATGCTGGGTTGAGCTATTGAGGTTATTTGTGAATATAGAAAAAAGTAGTGGGCCCAGTATAGAGCCTTGTGGGACACCTATGGTGGTCGGAATATGTGGAGATAGATTTCCTTTCCACTGGACAAATTGTTGCTTGTCAGATAGGTAGCTTCTGAACCAGGCTATAGTAGAAGGGGTGAAAGATAGTGAAGTTAGAGAGTCTAGCAGGATGGAGTGAGAGAGCATGTCAAATGCCTTTGAGAGGTCCAGGAAAATGGCAAATGCATATTTGTAGTTATTCCTGTGGAGGTTGACTAGATTAGAGAGGGAAAGAAGGGCAATGGTAGTGCTGTGATATGGACGAAATCCGTGTTGTGTGGTAGATAGGAGCTTATGTGTATTAAGAAATGTCATGACTTGCAAGTGAATGCATTTCTCTAGAATGTTAGATAGAGGACATAGGATGGCAATAGGTCGGTAGCTGGAGAAGTCATAGGAGTTACCCCCCTTTATTAAGAGGAATGATATAAGATACTTTCCAGAATTTGGGTATGTAGGATTCTTATATGGAGCGGTTGATTAGGATGGAGATAGGATATGATAGGGAGTCACTAGCCATTTTTAGGTATGCAGCAGGTATGTTATCAGCTGCTAGGGTGGTGGGTTTGAGCTTTAGGAGGAGTTTTTTGATTGTAGGGGTGATAGAGTAAAGGAGGGGGAACTATGGGATAGATTGGGTTGGGTCTGTGGTGGGTTATGTTTGGTTAACTGACCGGAGAGGGCTAAGATGGACGTTGTGAAGTGGTGATTAAATTGAGAGGCTATGTCAAGAGTATTATCTGTAGAGTTTGGAGCTGGAGTAGTGGTTTTGCCTGGTTTTAGTAAGGAGTTAATAGAATACCAGAATTTCTGCGGATTCTTTGAATATTTGTTTTGGGCAATAAGGAAGTAGTTTTGTTTATTTTGTTTGGTTTCGGCCTTGGCCTTATTTCTAAGCTGTTGATAATATTGCTTGAAGCTAGTGGTATTTTCAGTCTTCCAGATTTTCCAAGCTTTATCCCTGGCATTTAGTAAGGCTTTAGTGTCCCTACTTGGCCAGGGTGCATAGTTAGATTTCACTCCAGTCTTCCTACTGGAGGCGAGACTGTCAAGAACATTGGTAAATATAGTATTGAAGTAGTATACTGCCTGGTCTAATCCTAGGGTTTGTAGTGGTTCCCACTTGCAGTGGCTTAGAACAGTATTGAGGTATTGTGGGGTAAGGTTGCAGTCATCGCGTATTAGATTATAGACAATAGGTTTGGGGAGATTAGAGTCTTTACGGAGTAGGAAAGTGGGGAGATGGTCACTGAAATCATCTGGCAGACAGCCTGCTTTATAGTTTTGCTTGGGATAGTTGGTTAGAGTCCAATCAAGTATAGATTCTTTTTTTTATTTTTGTCTATTCTAGTGGGTTCTTCAATGAGTTGAGAGAACCCATATAGGTTAATATGCTTAGTGGGGTTATTGGAGTCACAGGCTATCCAGTCGGTGTTTAGGTCACGTAGTAGGATAGTTTCCTGCGCTTGTTTATCTTTTGTGCAGTGTAGGATTTCTTTTATTATGAGTGAGTTATTAGCTGGGGGTATATAGCAGCATATTATATTTATTTTCTTGGTGTTTTTTATGGAAAGGATAGTAAACAGGGTTTCAGCATTTTGAAATGTGGGTAGTGTGGTGTGGAGGAGTTGGAGGTTCAGGGTGTTTTTGAAGAGAATGGCGACTTCTCCTCCTTTCCTGCCTATTCTATCTGATCTTATTGTATTATACCCTGTGGGGAGGAAGTCTTCATCTTGGATACTGGGGTTCAGCCATATTTCTGTGATGGTAAGTATGTCAGGGGTGTAGTGGGCTATGAATGCATGCAGTTCAGCTATTTTGTTGGTGATGCTTCATATGGTGAGATTTAGAATCAGCAGGTCAGATGTTTGTTTGGTTATGAGAGGACCTGGATTTGGGTGTATGTCACCAGAGGTTAGTAGTTTTTGTATGAATGACAGTATATGTTTTTTAATATTTGTTGTTTGTGAGTTTGGTCTATATGTGTTTCTTCTACTGTTATGTGTTGGTGTCCGGATGTTATGTGAGTAAGGTGTAGCTGTGAGATTTAGAATTGTAGGGCAGATGAAGAAGTTTGTGTGAGCTTGAGAGGGTGAGGTAATGTGGGTTATGTGATATGTGTTATTGTATATTGGTTGGTCTGTTTGTATAGAAGTGAGAAAAGCTAGTGATATGAGTGGTAGTGATGTGGATGATAGTGTGGTTAGCATGATTGTATGGAATGAATACTACAATTTTAGATCTCTGGTTGGTTGGGTTGGTGAAGGGTGGATGTGTGCTGGTTTGGTATGTGCTGTTGGGAGTGTTAGTGGTGTAGGAAATTGAAGTGACTGTTGAGTGAGAGATTGGTGAAGGTGTGGGGTGGGCTAAATGGTCAGGTGATCAGGGGTTAGAATAAATCTAGAGGCAGTGGGGGGGGGGCGGGTGAATTAAAGTTTTGCTGTTTTCGTATCGGCAAATTCGTCTTCAGTTATTTTGGATTTCTGCCTTGTGAAGGGAATCCTTATAGGAGTCACAGTCTTTCGTAATAATTTAAATTTCTGCATCCACGGATGCCTTTGCTATATTTCTGCTGCGCTCTTTCCTGTTTAATCATGCGTGTTTTCTTATATGATTTCCATATTGTTATTCCATATTCTATGTTGGGTTTAATGTAACTTACAATGATTTCATCATTTCTGATTTCAAAAACTTTATAATTCTTTTTTTATACAACCTATGTTTAACCAATTGGTTGATATGATTAGAAACACTCAAAACTAGAGCCACTCATATACCCATATCCTTAAATGAATCTACAGTTTCAAGCACTATGTGCATTAGTAAATGCTCTCATTTCAGTCTATGTTTCCCAAATCTTATATGCTTAGTTTTTGATTTATTTATCTGCATATTATTCTTCTTTGCCCATATGGTTAATTTAGTCAATTTCTTTTGCAAATGTATCTGTAACACATGTAAATATGTTTACCCACTTTCAAGTCATCTGCACTCAGACTGTTAAACACCACAGATGAAAAAGATAGATCTGAATGATACAATCTGAACAAGTATGGAACAAAAATAAAACTCTGTGTGTTACCCTGACTGTCACTGAAAATTTTACCTGTCCAGTTTGCTGAATAATACTTGACATGTCCTACTTGTAAAACATGTCTCTATCCATTTTATATTTATACCTTGCTGTTCTAATTAGTTGATCAGTGTTTGGTGTTTGACCCTATCATACCTATATAAAGTACATGACATCATACTTTTTCATTCATGGCTGTTATTATATTGTTATACAACACCATGTTACAGGTAGTTATAGATACATTTTTAACATATATATATATATATATATATATATGCTGTTATAATTTATCCAAAATAACCTTCATTATTTTTCTGCTACAAGAATGTAACCTTACAGGGATGTATAACTCTGGGCTATTCCCCTTTCCCTTCAAGATAGGTTTAATAAGTGCATGTCTCCAGTTTTGAGGAATCTTCCCATACATAAACAACTTGGTGAATAACATATATAACGATACTGATGCTGAAGTATTCTCAGGTCATTATAACTAATTCCATCTACTCAATGCGCTTTGTTTGGGTCCAGTTTCCATAGTTCTTTTTCAATATAATTCAGTTTAATTTCAGTATGTGAAGTTGCCTGGATGTTACAAGGAAAATGTATCACCCCCTTTGTGGATCCAAGCTGCTTTGCTTAAGATTTTGTGAATACATTTACAATCTCCTGTGTTTGAGAATACATTTTAGAATCTGTCCATAATTTTCAGTTTGCATGTCTTTATTCCTACCATGTCTTTTGTATCTATACAATTACCTATTATGCTCAAATTTTGTTTCTTGATCAATTTGTCCCTCCAGATAATTTCTTTTTTTTTTCAAATTATAGTTCAATATGTTTTCCATTGCTTGTATGTTTGTCTCTCATCTTAATTAAATATTGCCTTCTTATGGAAATATATCATCCTGACCTTGTGTGCCTGTATCCAGATGTTAAACATTTTTTTTTTACATTTAATATTGCTACCTAAGAGGACTGCAAGCTCCTTATTAACAGTCAATGAGTCCTTGAAGGTGAGATCATTTGTACCAACTTGAAAACAAACAGCTCAATACTTCCTTACATTAAGGTGTTCTAAGGCCCTTTTTTTTGCTCATGGCAAGCATAATACTATTTGATATTCATTATCCCCTCTGCAAATGTATCAGTTCCTCTAATAATTGAATCTCTGTTTACTAGTATATTATTTCGGATCAGACTTGAAGAATCTCACACTTCTAATTTGTAATGCTCTATCATTACAATGAACTTCATCACCATTAGTCCTATTAATATTGTTGATTTCAATGCATATTAGTTTTGCAAGCAAACCATTCTTACTGTCTTTGTACTTGCACAGCTTGCGGTGAAACAGCAGAGATATGCTGCATAATGAAGCCATACAGCCATAAAAATGGCAATCATAATCCAAGTGCTATGAGCAGTCATGTAAGCCCAAGCCATCAGTGTACGGACTGTGTGCCCAACAACTTCCAATTGGAATGTCACCACTCAAAGTAAAAAGTATAGCAGGGGCACAATGCCATATATATCAATGGCAGCAACTGGCATGCATCAACAGGAAGAATAATAGTGCAATGCCCATCTATGGCTGCAGAATGCAGTAGCATGGGGAAGGTTGGCAACTGCATGGCCAGGATATAAAGGTGTGATGCCATATGTGACCTGCATGCTTAAGCATTGTCATAATGGACAGCTTATTAGCTCAATTACTATAGTCATTTGCATGATGCATATCTTTAGTAGCACAGCCAAGCTCCACAGCTGTGCATCTGTTAGGGATCACAGTGCAAATACAAGTGTTGAACTTGGCCTCACAGTGTGGAGTACACTTGATAATGCATTGCATTATGATACAGTTCAAAGTCTGTCATACTAATTTGCCTCATTAGCATAATAGCTGTAGTATTCTTTCTTTATACTTTGATAAAAACATAGTTGCCATTGTATGAGAAACCACACTCTGGCAAATAATAAGCTTTAGAAAGCAAAGGATATCCAAGTGTAATGGCATACAGGGAAGATGACAGCAGATAGGAGTACTAATAAAACATACCACAATGGAGATACTACTGTAGTAGCCACACAGTTGTCATGTAATAAACCATTTTGTGAGCTTGCACTGTAAATGTTCTGACAGAGGTATAACAAAATGAATCAGGGTAGCAAAACAAAAATGGCATGGGAAACAGGAAGGACAGGATGCAATCTTGTGATAAAAAGATTTGTAAGTAGTAAGGGCAGGGTGAACAGGCAGAACAGCTTTCATTCTTTGGGGGTCCACTTCCACCTATGGCTAAATGAACAGGCATAACAGGGTTCAGTGCTGAGGGAGGAACCAGGAATTGCATAGGCAATGGAGAGGCAGCTTCCATACTACTTTTGTGAGGATCCAGCTGAGCAGAAGGAAGCTATGTTGTAGGGCCACACAGACTATATGCCTAGGTAATGAGGATGCTAGGTCTGTAACTGAATGGACACACATGTTGGAATTTTACCACTGGTGCAGAACATGCAGATGGCTACCATACTGTGGCACAGTGTCAGAGCAGTTTTGTTTCATAGCATAGTTTTGACCAAGGCTGTACCCATCACAGGGATTGTAGAGTCAGTGAGGTGACAGGTGCTAGCTGACATGGAAAGTCCTATATAAACACACTTGTTAATGTTTGTACTCACTGGTGTACCAGAGCTATTATGTCACCTAATGACCAGTTCAGCATGGAAAATTCACTACACAAGAGACTGAGGTTCTGCTGAAGACTCTTCAGATGTATGGCAGGAGGATCCTCAGCATGAATAAGGCAAACAAGGCATTCTGGGAAAAAAGTTTCAAATAGATTCTCTGGGGGAACACAACAGCACAGTCCTGCAGGTGGATCTTGGGGTCATGACATGATCTTTCATGCAACCAACAATACCCATTGCATTGCTGCATATTGGTTGGCCATGAAAGGGCACAGCCCTAAGTCTTTGCTAGCTGACCCTCTGAGAAGTTCCGTATAACCCCTCAACAGGGACACTGACAGGACACTTATTCTGGTTGATAACTTGCATATAGAATGTTGGCTGGTCAGTACTACTTGGGTTTCTGTTGGGGATGCCTTAGGTTAATACTGGCCAAAGCCAGTCCCATAGGGCCTTGCCTGTCATATCATCCCGGTGTACTTTCTCATGAGTATTTGTATTAATGTCACCTAGGAACATCAGAGCTATAATTGTAAACATATGTAGGGCAGGTTATGCTATCCATCTGTTTGGGACGGTGCAATATGTGACTTGTGTGCCATACAATTACAATAGGCATGCTCAAATACCATACATTTCTTTTACCCAGGGACATCAGTTTTACAAGGGAAACAACCCACACCATAAGCTATATACATGCCCATGTGCCACATGTAGTTTTAACATGTAGCTTTCTTTCTTATCCATAATGATAGGTTCCACATGTACTGGTCTATACAATGAATATATTTGTATATTTACAGGATCCACCACCAAAGGATCCTGCACTGCAGGTATACACAAGCCTAATATCAGCACATCTGTAGAGTCTGACTGTAATGACACAAACAGAGGATGCAATGGTACTGAGTCTGTTGCTATCAGTGGAGGAAATGCTGCCTTCTCCCACAGCTGAGGAGACTGTGCAGGCTCATGATGAACCTTCAGCATCACCTGTTTAGTGAACCTGCACAGTCCATGTCAACCCAGGACATGGTACAGAAGTAGCAGCAATGAAGTCAGGATTCAATGGCAGCATAACCTTTATGATGTTCATACTTGGCAGTGTGGCGATGGGTTTTGCTGGCTGTTGGCACATGAAGCCTGAATATTCCATGATAGGAGTGTTAGCAATTTCATCAATAAGCTGATGTGCAAGACTGTGATCCAGACAAAGATGGATATACTTAGATCACAACTACTCTATGTGGTGTGCAGCCTTTGTGAAAATGTCTCTGTTGCCTACATAAATGCTTCCAGACATTGCAGGCAAGATAAGCAATGGTAGCCTGTATGACAGATGTTAGTATTTCTTTGCAGCTTTTTGTAACTGGCTGCCATAGCTGAAGTAGACAGCTGTACAGCTTTTTAGCAAAAATGAAGGGCTCCACTGTATACTATACCCCTGGCCATGGATAGTGACATTGACATGGCTAACATTCTTGTAACTTTACTCTGGGCACACTCCACTGGACATCCCTTTCAGAGTCATGGAGATCTGCAACACCCAATTCCTGAGTAGTTGGCCCCAATCGACATGTATCCCTTTCTTAACATGAAAAGTGGTGTTCATCATTCTGCCAGTACTACATAAAAGGGGTGATAGTGACACGTCCATACATGAAAACAGTGTGCTACACCCTTCTCTGCACTGTATACCTCTAAACCTGACACTACAAGGGCATGTAGTATGCATTGCCAACATTCCACCCCAGAAATCTCCACAACAGTACCCCAGGACATTATCACTGATACCCCACATAATTACTGCTCCATGCCACTGTGTCCCCCTACCTGTGCAAATGATGATAGCTCTGCTCTGCTTATCCATGTGATTAATGTGGGCATGTTAAGGTCTGATGTACAGTGTAGCCACTCAATGCACTGTAATGCAAAGCTTGCTATGTAAATGCATGCATCACTTTTTTACTGTGTGTGCCTTGTCATGGTTGTGTTGTGTACCACGTCAACACTTTGCCAGTGCCATAATGTATTTCACCTGCTTTTGCACTTCATGGGAGCCTGCTGTGGTTGTGCTCTTCTTCATCTCCTCATGTAGCTCCTCTGGCACTGCTGGCACAGGTACCTCAGCCAGTACCATGGTCTCCCCTTGCTGTAGCTGTTTTCATAGCACCATGTTGTGTAGCATAATGCACACCACAGATACCTTACTGCATATCTCTGGAACATATTGAGTCTTCCAAACACATGTTCAGTGATGCTCCATGCCTGTGACAATGTAGAATTGTTCACCATCTCCAACACTGTCTAAGGGCTGTGAATGGGGGCCATTAGCTGTGGGTCCAAGACATATGAGGCATCACTTAAAATGCACAACAAAAAACGCTGCTATTAGTCATCTGCAGCCTATTTTCATGTAACTGAACCAGGGTTGCCAGATTTAGAAAGGGGCGGGTAGGGACCAAAAAAAAAAAAGAAAAAGAAAAAGAAAAAAAAGGTCTTTCATGCAGGACAGTAGGCAGTTCCACATTAAACAGAAGTAGCAACTCTTTGCAATTTTTGATTGGCTTGTATGCCGATAAATGAGCCAATGAAAAAAATTGCACAGCAGAGCCTCTTCTGTTCAATGAACAAAAGTGGCTCCCTTTGCGATTTATGATTGGCTCGTATACCAGCATATGGACCAATCATAAATCGCAAAGTGGAGGCTGTTTCACCGTGACTTTAACCAGCAGAGCAGGATTTATGACTAGGCTGCTGATCCCAGGACATTCCCACTGAAATAAAGATATCTAGCAACCCTGAACTGAACATTCACAGTTTCTATGGTTGGAAATATGTGCACCTATTAATTAGATGAGCTTGTGAAAAGCCCCTCTGTAGTAAACTGTATTATGAGTTGCAAGTGTGTCAGTTATTTGAATCATAGGAACCACTTTGATGGGGCACAGGCTTGTTTTTATATATATATATATATATATATATATATATATATATATACATATATATATATATATATATATATATACATATATATATATATATATATATATATATATATATATATATATATATATATACACATACTACCCTGTCCACTGCACACCAGCTGGCAGCTGATGTAGTGAAAATCCTTCTAGTTTATAGCGTGGAATCCATGTGTAGCAGGTGGGGCCTTGATGGCAATGGCAGTGTAGTCAAAGCCCCCAAGGACCTCGGGTAAATGGACTGTGTCATACAATGCCTGCATAGTGGTGGTTTTTGATTCTGCTGTCTGTGGAAACTTGATATATTCCTCCACATGCTTTAGCACTGTATCCAAAAATAGTGTAGGTGGATTCACAAGAGTGATGTATGGAAAAAAACTATCTTGTTTCCATTTGGAAGCTTAAAGGTCTACGTAGCAACAATGGCTAATACTACACAAACTTATATGTCTACTGGGATAAGCATTCCACACATCCTCCTTCATCCCAGATGAGGATGATACCAGTCTACTACCTATAAAAATTATATTTCTATCCACATGGTGATGGCTGACTATGTCCCAGTCATGATAATAATAAAATGTCAGCTGCTGATGTAGTATTTTGTGATACACAGGGAAGTGGTGTGCAACATCAAGGACTCAGACTTCTAAAGTGGTCAATAACACATGCTGACTGTGTAGTTACTACTCCTAGCTTCCAAAGTTGTCAATAACACATGCTGACTGGCTAATGTAGATACTATATCTGCTCATCTAGAAATCATAGTGTACAGATAAGACAATTACTACAGATCATCACACAGCTATACTTTTGTGCTGAATTTCATCATTTGCCTATTTGGTGGCTCTGATTAGCATGTGGGCACTTATGCAGTCATTTCCATGCAATGCATACCTCACTATTTTTCCAGCAATCATAATCTCATTATGTGTATCTCTGAATCACCCTCCATATGCATTACTGATCACAATACTATGTTGGCTAACATAGTAGTCTTATTTGTTTCTGTTTACTTCCCTATATTTTCCATGGAGAAATAAAACTTTGAATGGTTATAAACTGTTCTTGTATCTCCCTAGTGGGAAACAACATTATCTGATGTATTATAGCCTTTTCTTATTGTATGTTCTTGAGACAATTTTATAGGCTGGATTTTTTTTTCTGTCAGAAATTTTCTGTAACTGTAAAAAAACTTTGATCAATCCTCACAATATGCTATGTTTCCCCACTGTGTAGCAACAATATTTGATGCATTAAAATATCATGATTGTCCTTGTTGGCCTTCAGTCATTTTCATTATGTGTAGATTTGTTTCCTGCCTAAAATTTTCTGTAACTACAAGAAGCCTCTGCCACCATAAAATGTACTTCAATTATTTGCATATTACTGAGAAACAGCAACATTTGATTCTGCAATTCTTTTATTATTTCTTTAGAGTTCTTTAGGCACCTGCTATTAATGTACAGCAATACAAACATGTAAAATAATTCAAACATTCCTTTTCCTAGCTCACACAGCAGATGCTTTGCTACAACAAAAAGTAGCTTCCATTAATGCTTTACTCTCTGGACCTCAGAGTCTTGCCAGGAAATTGCCTATATAGTACAATTATGGAGTTTTGTCCCACTTAACCACACACACACACACACACACACACACACACACACACACACACACACACACACACACACACTCACACACACAGTTTTAAACTTCTTGTAGAATATTTGCCATCACCTTGTTGTCATGTCATGCCCATGGATACAATGTATCCACATTCGCAGCCAAGCCAACACTATTTACATTGCATATGAGACAACAATTAATGATAATCATATATGTATGCAGCCATGCCAATATGCACAACAAGCAGCCATAGTTGCGGCTGCCACAGTAGTGAGCCCACAATGTCTTAGCTCATTTCACATATAGGTTTAATTAAGATCAGCAGTAGTAGTTGTTTTGAGTTATATGCACAGGTGTACAACGTTGATGTAATGTATAGCAGAATAAATATGTATAAAAATAAATTTGCAATGAAGGGGAACATAGCTATGATAGCTCAGGATGGAGTACGGGTTCTTTAATAGCAACAGAATCCACAAAGATTGGCACAAAAATGCAATAAGGTGAGTATCAAAATACTGTTAGAAAAGCAGACTGGAAAAGGTGGCACAACAATGCACAGATGCAGATTACTGTAAAATATAGACAGAATGGGTGGTATACTATAAAGTAACATGATGTACCAACCTGCACCAGGCCTCACAACATCATGTGAACAGTGGACATGAACTATAATGTTCCTGTCATCAAGTAAGTAAACTATTGTACCCTCAGAGGAGTCCACCCATCCATCAACATAGTCCATGTGTTAGTACATCCATAGTTTTCAAACTAGGAGAGTCACTGTAGCAGTCAGAGTAAAGACAGGCATAAAACACACATAACAGGGAATTGTAGCATATGTGGAAATGGATGGCAAAAAAAGAAAGATGCACCACAAGCAATATGAACTCATGAATTTCTTAGTAAATGTTTTCATAGTAGTGCATTAGCAAGGGGAGCCACTGCAACAGTCAGAGTAAAAGGGGGAATCATAAAACATGTATGTTATAGAAATGTAGCACATGTGCAGACTCAAAATGAAAAAATGCAAAAGGATATGAAACCTCTAGGGGATCTGAACTGACAACAATTGAAGGAGTTTGAATAACAGTAACAGCTGTACTTAATTTCAAACAAATAAACAGCTGCATGGGTTCAAACTCCTTCCTTTGGCAATCATATTCTGTACACAAGTAAATTAGTGAGGCATGCCACAGAAGAACATATACTGAAGGGATTATGAAAACATATTTTACAGAAATATTAGAAAACTGTTGAGGACAGAACTGAACATTGGAAAGCAGAATACCAACTATCAGGGGAATAAAATCAGTCATTCAGTCTATTGGCAATGTCTGAGCTATGTTAGCTATCACATGAACATATTATATTGTGTTTATCTTTCTTTATGTTTTTCATGGTATTGATTGTTTTGAAAACTGCTATATTGGATTTGGAATCCTGCCTGCCTAATTGTGCATTATCAAGTGAAGCCACAGAAGAAAGTATAGTGAAGTAATTAGAAATCACACATTTCAAGGGAATGTTAGGACACTGTGCAAAACTGAAAATAAACATTAGTAAAGTACATACAACAATCATGGGATCAAAGCCGATGACCTACTGTACTGACAATGTACACATCACTACTAAACTGTTACGTACACATGCTATGTTTAACCTTATTTCATATATATTTTGTAAATAATTAGGGCATGGTATTAATTGTTTGCAAACCTCTGCTAGGTAGATAGACATTGATTTATTTGAACCAGTGCCCTCCTAATAGTCTAAAAAGTGCAACATTATCAGGTGAAGGTACATAAGAAGTTTTAGTGAAGGCACTAGAAAACACACATTTCAACAGATTGTAAGAATATTGTGGAAGCATGAAAAATAAACATTGATAAACAACATACAATGATCATGGCATAAAACCCACCTCTTAGTCTATTGACTATGGATCACTGACTCCATATGATATATTTAATCACATTAAACATAAAAAATGGTTAATAACCAAAAGTGATCACCAAAGCACAATGACACCAGTAAATGCAAGAAAATGTGATGTAAGGCGAAACAAGAAAGCCACAGAGGGAGATTCATGCCAACAAGTTTATTCTGCTATAACATTAACATTGACACAATTCGTTGTCAGAATACATTTTCATTTAAAATTACTTCGTCAGATGTGGGCGTGCAATACCTCATACAGCTCTTCAGAAGACATGCTAAGATCCTAAACGCAAATGTTTGAATGGAGACATGAAAATGTATAAAGCTGCTTTAACTAAATGCCAGCATGCGCACGGCAGCTGCGCAACTCTCACAGCCAGTAGCTTCTTACACTAGACCACTTAATCGACTACCAAGCAGTTGAATTTTCATTGGAAAGAAAGGAAGGAGAGAGGCTAGGTAGAACTGAAACAAAAGTGTCTCCACTCAAACATTTGCATCTAGGATCTTAGCATGTCTTCTGAAGAGCTGTATGAGGTGTTGCACACCCACATCTGACAAAGTAACTTTAAACGAAAACGTATTGTGACAACGAATTGTGTCAACGTTAATGTTATAGCAGAATAAACTTGTTGATTTGAATCGCCCTCTGTGGCTTCATTGTTTCGCCTTATATTGCATTTTCTTGCATAAAAAATGGTTAAGCACTTTCATCCTTTTAGAATGGACTTCATCATATGTTCTGTGATTAAATATGGAGTCTGTGGTCCATGGTTCATTTTTGATTTTTTTTTTTACCTTTTTAATGTTTTCACAGCTTTTTAGCTTCTTGACCTGATCCTTTTGATTTGCAACTGTCCTATGGTGTGCCTGGTGTATTTGATAGAAAGTGGGCCTAGTTTTTTACTAGCTTTTGATTATTCTATAGGTAATGCATGCTGTGGAATGCTGTCCAGAGATTAAAATGTCTGCCATCTTCCAAGTGGGGTTGGCATAGTGGCTAAGGTACTTACCTTAAGACATGAGTTGCAGCATTTGATTCTTAAATGTGATAACTGGGTAGGCTTAAAGTGGCCTCAAGGGCAATTAACCTAGTACTAACCTATGAAGTGATGTAATTGGATAAAAATGTCTGTGAAAGAGACATCTCAGCTGCTGGAGTACATCTTCTTTCTTCAGTGATCATTGACAATGTATGGTGGAAGCATATTTAACTGCTGACATTAGCTGCTTCTAAACAACTGATGCTAGTGATTGTATTGTACAGTAACAGGCCAAGGGGTAAGTCTGCATGATCTGTTACTCCATGGCAGGGTGAGGACAAGGTCTCTAAATGTTTCGTATGTTATATCATTTTCAGATGTGGTAAAGTTAATTTTCTTTCTATTAACTTATGGTAATTGTTTCATCAACAGTTTAACATTATTTAACAAAATATTAAGTTCTAAATAAAATTAAGTGTGAGAGAAAAGCGTTTATTATTATTTTTTTCTTTATTTAAAAGTCATTGTTATTGTGATTTTTAAAAGTAAAAAAATACACATCTCAGTTATTTCTGTACATGTCATCCTGGCACAGGCAGTGGGTGCTGAGAAATTACATTAGTCATACCTTAGAAGATAAAGGTTGGGACCAGGGGCCTAGTGGTTAATGTACTATTCACTTATTGAACTTATTTGCAAATTATCAGGGCCAAACCTATTGTGGTTAGGTATAGATCTGAGGCAAAATTGAACTCAATATATATATATATATATATTAATGTCTTAATTTACCCCCCACCCTGTAAACCACTGTTGCAGCTGTCTGTCTAGTATAATTAATCCACATCTGTTAACCAGGTAGGTCCACTGGACACACAGTCTCTTTTCAGTGATGATCCTGGAGCTATGCCAGGTTAAATGGCTCACTCAAGGTCACAAAGTAACCAAATGGGAAGTTAGGGAATCAACCTGTGCAACACAGGAGCTACAGCTCACAGCCTTGAACCTCTACACCACCTTTCCTATAAGTGCAGCAACTGGTATGAAAGGGAATGGATTCCTGAAAGTGATCACAAACATTTCTCAAGAAGCTGAGCAGATAGCTTAGAACAGACAAAGGAGATAAGTAACTCAATCAAACAGGCAAGAGTTAATTGACGTGGCAAAAAACACATGCTCCTGAAATTTATAGTAATTTATTTCAGTAAGGCAGTGCAGCTTCCATAAAATAATCACAATATGACAATAAATGCACAATCCCACTATCAGTCTATCAATGGGGTTCTATGTTTGTGCAGCCAGTCAAGCTAAGAGCCTAGCCAAGTGGTACAGGACATTCTAACGGAGTATGACCCACAGTAGTAAAGTCAAAACTTACTGTTTGATCTCTATGGAAGGAAGTATGAAGCCTGACAAAGAAATGGTAGATTATGGTCCAGTGGGAGAAGTATGATGGAGAGTTCTCCATACATGGTACAGAGCACTGTTGAATGTAAGAAAGGAAGGATTGTAGCAAGATGATAAGTGCTGGCAGTGAAGAATGGAAGTTGCAGATCAATTAAATATGTGGTGGGGATGTTAGGAAGTACAGTAGGTAAGGAATGAAGTGATGGTAATATGACAGACTGAGGTAGTATGGGAAATTGGGTAAAGTATTACACATTTTGTTTGTGTGGGGAGAAAAGGGTGAAAGAGGCATGAAAGTGTAGGAATTATAATAGCTGGAGTAAATATTAAGTAGAAGACTGCTAAGGAATGGAAGGGGTGATAGAAACTGGGGGGAAGAAGGCACTGAAGAAGGAGGTGGAAAAGACAGTTCAGTAATAGAAGGCCAACAAGAAAAAACATATGACAAAGACACGAGAGTGTGGAAGGAAGAGGAAAGGAAGAGATATACATGGAAGGGCAGGATATACTAGTGATACTGAGTTAGGAAGGAAGGGTGGATATTGTTAATGGGGGAGGACAGAGACAGGAGTATGTAGGAAGAACAGAAGGATGTACAAACCTAAAACAGTGCAAAGATAGCATGATAAGTAAGGATGGCTTTTCACTTCTAAGTGATGGTAGTTAATGTGCGATGAAGTGTATATTATACTGTGTATTGTATAATGACTAATGTGTAAATGAGGTGTGTTTTTAATGAAAAATAAAATGGAAAATATATATAAATGAATAGTATGGAAAACCTATAATATTAATAACAATTATTTAGTGGGAAAAAAACTAACTTTCATTTGGTATGGCTAGCAACAAGCTGGATGATATAATGTGTGATGCTGTGGTCAGCTCAGCCTAATCTTTCTGTCCCCTCAAATTCAACAATAGATTAAGCCATCTTTTCCGTATTTGATTTCAATAGCTTCTAGTCCACAGATGCCAGGCCAGATGGAGGAGTTTGGGGACTGAACAGAGCACTTCACAGCTTATAATAGTCCAGTTGCATTAGTGAATTAAAGCTGCACAAAAGATAAAGCAGGCAATATTAATAGCATGGAACAGCTCTTATGTGCAATGATTGCACTCATGACTTAACGTAGAAATCAGGAAATTCTTTTGTACAGAAATGTAGTTATTTAGTCCACTGTCACTCACTTTTTATCAATGAATTCTATTTTTAAGGTGGGACTAAGTGAATGTCTGTTTCCTATTGAAAGGATATACCATTGGAACATTTTATGAACATCTGGGCAGGTTTCTTCATAAATTAGCCTGTGAGCTAAGATAAGTTTTAAGATAATTTTAAACGTTATCCAAAATAAATTGTTGGATAACTGTGCATATATGTTCTCTTCCTCAGAAATCAGCAGTAAACTCAGCAGTCAAAGTATATGTTTTGCTTATGTCTTCCTCCAGTGCTTGCTGTAGATCTGTTATAAGTCAGGACACCAGAACAGCACTTGTAGTAACATACCAGGTCTCATCTGTTATACTGCTCCTTATATTGCAATGAGCATCAGTTTGCCCCTATGAACCTCAGTAATACCAGGGAGTATGTAGACCTTAAATTGTTAGTTTTGATTATCAGGATACTCAGACAAAGGTAGCAAACTTGTGCAACAATTACTATCACTGAGTGCAGCTCTTGCATCTCTGATTTGAGTTCTGGATGTGGTACATTCTGTGTGTGACATGCATGTCTACATGGGTTTTCACTGTGTTCTTATTGCTTTCCTCTTCCCAATGGCATATTGTTAAGTAAAGAGACTATCCTTAATAAGTAGGTATTGAGAGCTAGAGTGAATGATTGCTGTCATTCTGCTATGGACTTGCATCATGTGCAGCACTGGTTCTCTGCTTTATGCATGTGCAGCACTGGCTCCATGATTTAATCACGTGCAGCCCTGTTCCTCTGATTTAAGCATGTGCAGCACTGGTTCTTTGCTTTAGTCATGTGCAGCACTGGTTCTCTGCTTTATGCATGTGCAGCACTGGCTCTATGATTTAATCATGTGCAGCCCTGTTCCTCTGATTTAAGCATGTGCAGCACTGGTTCTTTGCTTTAGTCATGTGCAGCACTGGTTTTCTTGCGTTATGGATGTGCAGTACTGGTGCTATCCTTTAGTCATGCTTAGCACTGGTTCTCTGCTTTATGCATGTGCAGCATTGGTTCTAGGATAGGCGTTCCCCTAGACATAATGTTCAACTGGATATAGCTCGTGTCACATATTGCAGAGTGACTGAATGAAATAAAGCATGCCTAAATGCTTAGAGTTGGTAATCACATCTGTTTTTGTACTACTCTGAGTAAATACAGTGGAATTCTTACTTTCATGATGGCTTTGGGAATGAATAGGATGAACAGGATGCCTTTGGCCTTTGTAGGAACTAATCAAAACCAAGACTCTTTTGAGTCATTCTGCAAAGTTTGTGATTCCATTTAGAGAATGTATTGGAGTTGGAAGATACACTCAATGTAGTGTTGTCTAAAAATTGGAAAGAATTTTCCTTGCCACAGTGGTGCCATAGATCATCAACCTACATAGAGAATAAGGACGGTTCTTGTTTAGAAATGTGTGAAACTGCAGTATCTGATGCTTTAGGAGCAGCAGAAGACGTGCTCCATTTAACACATGAATTCTATAGGACCGGGAACCATGACAAAAAAGCTCCTATGAGTTCTGCCCAAAAGTAGGCAACCTCCCAACCAGTACAGAATGCATAAAAGTATCAAATGTCTTAAATAAATCACTTAAGTTATCAGTCACCATTTTCACTTATGCAGTTAAGGCACAATATTATATTTTGCTTAGCACAATGACAAAATGATACTCCAATGTAAAAATCATATTGCTACCTACAGTATTTTCTCAACTGTTTTTGCAGGGGATCTGATCAGGGAAATAAATCAATAACTAGATATACTGTTTTTAATTTCCTCACTCTTCCACCTCCGTCCTTTTTACAAATGCTTCTTTCTTTGTAAAGGTAAGGAAACTTACATTCAAGTGGTGTTGTATAAGTAAGTCAAAAAAGACTGGGATACCAAAGTACTCAGCCAGAAGAATGATATAAGTAAGATGATGGCCTAGTAAGATAATCATCTATTTTTATTTTCCCTTAGTAATTGCTTTTGTAAAGAGCTTTGTATCACAAAACTTTGAAATGGATTCAGAATGAGTGTTAGTTGATTCCTGATGGAGATAAGAAGCGGTAGTATGCAAGTCATTGTAAACACCCACCAAGTTAAACTGCTCACTGAATTGCTCTGCAGCTGCAAAGAGGTAAAGTCAGTGAACGGTCTTTCATTAGGCATCGTAGTTTACCTACGATCTAGTTAATGTATTATCAAAACATGATTTAAATTGCCCCAGGGAGCATTTTGTAAGTTATTATAATATTTTGTCTTTCTTTTTACATCAAAATAAGCATTTCTTCCTTTGGTATCTACAATTGCTTGGATGCTTTGTGGAGAAAGTTTGCTTACAGTATCACCAGTTTGTTTCTAACTGATATAAACTTTGCCATATCTTGTGTCAGACATTTTGGTAATTTGCCTATAGTCATACATGTTTTCTCATGAATGAGCTTGATGACAATGCACAGGAAGGGCCAGTGAAGTACTATGTGATACTGTGTGTGGATTTCATTGTAGAGAAAGTTGATCACCTTATACTTCTGACTTCTTCCACTGATACTGTAAAGATACGTGTTTCAGTACTTTGGCCATTAAAGTTTGAACAGCCTTCCAACTCTAGGTATTGAACATAAAAATATAGAAACAATACCAGACAAGTGATCACAGGGACCACAAGAGGCCAAGCCCTATAAACCTTTAAGTATGCATACTTTAAAATTAATGCATAGATTAGGGAGCTACCACTTATGCATCTGTCTTTCTCTTCAGAAAGCAAACTGGCCAAGCATAACTGCAAGCACACCTCTTAATTTGTTACACTTTGAATTGCTTCCAAGTACATATCTTAATTTGTTAAACGGTGAATTATGTACACATGCAGTAGAAATACCCTTGTGTTTAAATGTAGAAAATTAAAATCTCCACTCCCATTTAAATTTAATGAAGAGGTAGTCACAATTAAATACCCATCCACTTTACCTTATTCAGTAGGAAAGGGCTTTTCAAAAAATAAATAAATAAATAAAAAATGACAACAGTTTATGAAATGTTTTCACCAAAGAAATCAGAAGTGATTAATGTTACACCAGTATTTGAACTAAGCTGGTATAATATAGCAATAACCCACACCTGGGTGTGGGTAATGCTGGATTTACCCACGGTTGGCGTGGTTTGGTCACGAGGGCGAAGCCCGAGTGGCCAAACTAAGCCAACCGTGGGTAAATCCAGCATTACCCACACCCAGAAGTGGGTTATTGCTATTATACAATGACATTATTTAAGAAAAAAAAAATTACTTTTCTTAAATAATGGCATTGTATAATGCCTCCTTGCTGCCCTTCCGCAGCTGTCTGGTATTCTGTGGCAGTTCTGATGTACTGCGCATGCGTATGCCTACACAGTACATCAGAGCTGTGGGCAAAAGCAACGGAGAAAGCAAGATCTCCGTTGCTTTTTTACAAACTGTTTTCGCTATGTTAAATGGGTTTAATATAGCGAGACAGCTTTAAAAAAAGCAACAGAGAATCTCCGTTGCTTTTTTTAAAGCTGTCTCGCTATGTTAAACCCATTTAACATAGCGAGGCAGTTTTGAAAAAAGCAACGGAGAAAGCAAGATCTCTGTTGCTTTTTACAAACTGTCTTGCTATGTTAAATGGGTTTAACATAGCGAGACAGCTTTAAAAAAGCAACGGAGAATCTCTGTTGCTTTTTTTAAAGCTGTCTCGCTATGTTAAACTCATTTAATATAGCGAAACAGTGTGAAAAAAGAGTTATAGTAATGGAAAAAGTCTGGGCGACCGGACCTTTTTCCATTACTATAACTCTGATTTACAACGTGCATGCTGACCAATCACCGTGGACGTTTTTGAATATTAATGGGGGGCAGTTGTATAATACCTATTTTATACCTATGCAATTGTTTCAGAGGCTGTGGGTAAAGACAGAAACATTTATTTGCTGCATTTTAAGAGTTCAGTCATTAATCCAAAAACATATGTTACTTTAAAGACTGCTCCATTCTTAATTCTTATACAAGGTGATCATTATCTAAAGCCAGAATTAAAGCTACTGTCTGTTTATTCAATGCTTTTATATATGCTAACAAATATGTGTCTAACCCCTTGTTTTAAGAATACATATTTGTTATGTACTCGTCACTACTGCAGATCATTTACTGTATGTCAGTTTTTGCCATTCTACTCATCTTGTTTGTAGCTCATTTTTTTTTTGCAATTTTAGTCATTTATTTATTTACTATTTAAGTTGTTATTAACTCACTGTATGCATTAGATAGTAACATTTCCCAGCACCGTACAATTTGCGTCAACTACCTGAATTCTAGTGCAAATTGCAAATATTGTCTATTGTATATTTTAAAGACTATTTTTCTGCATACCTCTTAACATCGTACTGCAAGAAATCTGAACAAAGCCTAAAATAATGGGGTGAGGGGAGCCCCAAAATATGGACAGATTAGAAGTATTGCTCTTATAAACTTAGAAAGTAGAAAGTTGCTAGAATAACATCTGTATAAGCATGCATTTTCTAAAGGATATGAATTTTATAACTCAAATCTACATCATTTTTATTGACTTCAATCCACAGTGTTGCCAGAAAACCACAATTTTTTTGAGAAGCAAACTAGAAATATGAGGCAAAAATATGGACATTCTGAAAATCTGGACAGATGAGAGGTATGCTAATCATTGTTAGTTTGAACCATAGTCATAATAAGGCAAGTAAGTCATATGACTATTTGAGCTTTGCCAATACCTGCCTACATCTTATAACCCAGCATCCAGAAGATCAAAGAAGTTCATGACTCAAATAAATTCTTATATTTTTACTATGACTTTTGGCTTGAGTCATGTTAAAAAGTGCCCCACAGCAGAACATCTGCCAAACAACAATCAATAATAAGTCAAATAGATTGCAAGGGTTTTAAGAATAAGCTGTCTCAATGGTGTTTTTTGTATATTTGTTTTTGTTTTAATTCACATGCTGAGGTAATATTTAACCTTTTTTTCCACCTAGTGTCACTTATTCATATGGATCTATGTCACATGAATGAATACTCATTGAATGAATCACAAATGATTGAACTTATATGACTGAAAACTTATTTGACTGAATTATAATTGATAGAAAACATTCCACACAACAAAACATACCATACCAAAATGTATTTGCAAGGAAGCAAGGTCCCCTACACCCCCCCCAATGTGGTTTTCTTTGCACCCCACACCTAGACTTACTTATATATACTGACATCACAGTTTCACAACCATGGAGAAAAGGAAAAAAAATCACTCACAGTGAATCAATGTTGTGCACAGACACATACATCTACAAATTTGGGGTGCAGCATGCTGATGACCATTACCAATCCTCGCATACTCTTCTAGACTCTCTTTTCTAATAACTACTATGATCTGAAATGACACCATCACATATTGTCTATAGACTTCTACACTTTCCTATTAATTGTGAGTCAGTCAAATGAGTATTCGGTCAAATAACATTGACCCATATATGTGTATGTGTGTTCCAAGTTCCAAAAATATAATAGAAGCAGGACATACATAAAAACAGAAGTTTATTGAGTAATCCACAAACCAAAAGATTAATCCACTTGTCTTTCAGTTTCAAAAGAAAGCAAAAATTGCCTTGAATAAAATTCTCATAATTTTTCAGTCCAAAAAGTCCCTCTAGGATATAATCTGTCTTATAATACAATGCATGTCCAATATTGTGTCCTGTTCCAAGATCCGTTTTTAGCTCTAAAAAACAAGTACTTCAACTAGATATAATGCACATTTCATATTCTGTAGGTAAGTATTGAATAAACTCTCCAACAACACACTTTCAGGTCACTTCCAAAGTTTAGTCCTCCAGGCTACTGTATTTTATTTCATAGTATTTTGCAATTAACACATTATGATCTTGTAAACTGCTTTGAGAACATTCCACAGTCCATACAGTAAAGTGGAAGAAAGATTCCCAGGCTGTTCCATTAGGAGCAGCATTTTTAATAAAAAATAATTTACAATTGTACTTGGATATGCTACTGATGCACGTAACACTGCATGAATTAAAGAAGGAGGCGATTCTTGGCATATTGCAAGTTCTGAGAACAGCATTCTTAGCTAACATCAAAAACTGAAACAATACTAATCACGTGAACTCTATTAGTACCCTGACTGAGGAATGGGGTCCATTCTTGTCATGGTATTTGAAATTAAACAGACAGTATCAGTATATATTCTTGTGAACATTTAATGGTATATACACATTTTCCATAAGCAACATGTTACTAATAGCTTTCCTAGCAGAAAACCAGGAGTCCTTGAATTGCAGTGGTGGATTGCAGGTACTGAACAAACCATCAGCATTTCTGTTAACTAGGCTTTGTTAATGTGTCACTGTATACTGAAAAAGTTGTATGGCTAAGGATGGTGAACACAATTTGGTATTACTATTAGTTTGCCTACTTAACTAGTGCAAAGGAGCATGATCTGTTACCAAATTAATTTGCATGCCTAACAAAGTCATAGAAAACCATAAATATTCCTAGATACTCCCTTTCCTTAAATTAGTATATCCTTTCTACGTCTTCCTGCTGAAATAGCACATTTGATGTTCCTTACCTTGAAGGTATTGAAATAGCAGTGCCTCCAAACCACACTCTAATATGTTGATTTATAATGTAAACTCTTTAGTAAAATCCGGATTCACTAAGACAGGTTTAGAACAAAAGATTATTTTTAGTTTATTAAATGCTCCATCTACCTTACAAGACCACTATACCTTGACAAGTGCTTTCCACTTGACAGATCTGTTAAAGGACAGGCAATAGTCACAAAAATAGGCAAAAACTTTTTCCATTATCCAGCTAGTGCCAGAAAAACCTTAAGTACCTTTTAGTAGAAAATACAGACCAGATTTTTATGGCTTCTGTTGTTCCATTGGTGATCTTACAATCCCTCTTCTTATACCAGGGTCTAAGTACTTAACTTCCACTACACCCAGTTTACTTTTCATAGCATTTGCAGTTAAGCCCTCATGTCAAATGGATTCTAACACAGCTTGCACTTTAGGTAATTGAGAGACTCAGATCTCTGTATGAATAACCAGTCATGGGCATTCAGAATCACCAATTAGCTGAAATACCTGGTGTTCATAAGGGTCATTTGCATATATCTCATGGGCCTCTGATTCAAGTGGTTTGAGAGGTCACTCATTGGAAGTTCCAGCTTGGCTGGAGTTTTCATTTAGTTTTTATAGATCGTTTTTTTTCTGTGTGACCTTCTCACTCATTGTTTTAGTTTGTATGAATAACCATGTCATTTTATGTCATGTAATGGAAACCCACAGCTTATATACAAAGGAACTGTGTCTAGATTTAGGAATGTCAATGTCCTCCTTTACATAGCCTTCATTAGGACAATCATTGAATATAATACCCCCTTTGGCATGCATCTGTCCAGACATATGCAACAACTGGAAAGCCCACAGAGATACCTTACTAAAAGGATGCAAGGTCTAAACAACACATCCTACATGGACTGACTCAAAGCCTTGACAACATAATTGGTATCCTACCGACAATAAAACCTGTGTCTGACATACAAGCATCCTCCAGACCATTACTGAAGGATTCACTACACATCAGCAAGTCAAAGGCATCAGAAATACTTTGTCTAGGGATCTAAACCTCTTCTGCACTATCAACAGAAAGGTGTGGAGGGACAGGTATATTTTGCAGAGTATACTGCTGCTATGGAACAAACTCCCAATCTACATAAAACAATGTTCATCCCTGACCTCTTTCAAGTGTAACTTAGACCTATTGATGGGAAACAAAAAGCTTACCCTAGGATTCCCCCTGTGCTACTAATGGACAGATACAGCTCTTAAATACTTTATTCTATGCATGGATCCCCTTAAATTATCTATAGCACAATCCCCATTTTTGCCATTAGGGTTGACATATAATTATCAACCATGGGATGGGTAAGACCGATCTGTACCCAAATGGGATAGGTTATTTCAAGTACAAAAAGGGAAATTAGTTAGGCTTAAAATGGCCCACAAGGGCAGGTAGCCTAGCACTTACTTTTGAATCTATGAATCTATGTAGCAATTCCACAACATATCATGAGCAGAATCATTGCCTAGAATAATAAAAGTAAAAGCATAATATTAGGTTCATAGGTTCATAGGTAGGTACTAGGCTATTGGTCCTAGGGCCTATATAAGCCTAGCCAAATGGTACCCTGGCTTTTGCCAATCAAGAAAATTATTTCCCTGTGCCCCTGTCAAGCAGAGCCACAGGAGGGATCCCCAGGGTGAATTTCCTATCATCCAACCAATCATCAAGATTTTTCTTGAAGAGTGCTAATGAGGAGCTTTGTTTGATATAGATAGGTAGTTTGTTCCAGAGTATGGGAAGTCTCTAGGAGAGGAATCTATCCCTCCAGCATGTTCTGTTTATTGTGGTGACAATGTTTAGGTCCCTAGAGTGTGTAGCTTGGAGGGACTGGGATTTCTTTACATGGAGCATGTCCAACAGCTCTGGCTTTGACATAGCTTTGTATGTTAGGCAGAGATCGCCTCTGAGTAGGCGATATGTGACAGAGTAAAGCTGGAGTTTTTTTAGATGGTCTGCGTACGGCATCTGTTTGAGGCCGGTAATCCTCTTTGTGAGGTATTTCTGTGGCCTTTCCAATTGTTGTAGATGTCTTGTGAGGTACATACCAAAAGGGGCGTTGTACTCTATAATGGGTCTAATGAGTGATAAGTAGAGGGAAACAATGACCTCTTTTTTCCTGGATGAGAAACCTTTTGTGATGAGGTGTGCCACTTAGAAGGATTTCCTAACTACTGTGGCGATATGATTAACAAAGGAGAGACTACTGTCCACCTGTGTCCCAAGGTCTCTTATTACACTTTCGGTGTCAAGTATACTACTGCCTATGTGGTAGTTAATGGGTACAGAGTTTTTACCAAAAGGGATGACAATGCACTTTTTGGCATTGAGCTTGAGGCCATGGCTTTGACACCAGGCATCTGTCTCAGTGAGGCCCTTTTGTAGGATGTGCACATCATTAGGACTTTTGATTATGGCTCCTAGTTTGCAGTCATCTATGAACTTTGTTAGCCAGAGACCTTGTACTTCAGAGAAGTAGAAACCAAACAGGAGAGGACCTAGGACTGAACCCTGTGGTACTCCACTTGTCACTGGTCTGAAGTTGGATTTAGAGTCTGCTACTTTCACAGTGTGGGTTTTGTCAGTGAGCCAGTTGGCAACCCATCTTGTGACATAGGGATTTATACCTAATTTAGTGAGTTTGTCTATAATTCCAGAGTAGGGGATGGTGTTGAAATCCTTGGCAAGATCTAGATAGGCTGTGTCAACCACCTTACCCTCATCTACAGCTTTGGTGTCCTCTTCAGAGAAGTCTATCAGATTTAGGAGACATGATCTGCCTTTTACAAACCGAACTGGGTAGTTCTCTTTTAGCATTCAAATCCAAGACCTCCAGCATACCACACTGGCGTCAGTGCCACTGAACTTTCAAAGGCCTCTGGACACATAAGCATTAAATGCTCCTTTCAGAACTCTATCCATTCAACTAAGAAACTCCCAGCATGGTGACTAAGGTTAAATTATGAATACAGCTGAAATGACACCATCACAGTTGCTGGAGGTCTTTGGTGTGAGTGCCAAATGAGAACTAATATCCTTTCACTTCTATGATTTTAATAGTATGTAAGCAGAGGGCTTTCTTTCTGTGTGTGTGTGAGTGTGAGTGTGTGTGTGTGTGTGTGTGTGTGTGTGTGTGTGTGTGTGTGTGTGTGTGTGTGTGTGTGCATGTATTTGCAATTTTTGTCACTTAGGTGCTTACAGCACTTTAGCTTCTATGCCATATAGCTAACAAGAAAGTATTATTAAACAGATAGTATGGCAGATGATTATAACAGAATTTCTGAAGAATAGTAGGTTCAGCAATGCTCAATACATAAAAAAATTCTCATGATTCATGTAAGACAGTCGTTAGGAAGACCAAAGTGGGGATTTGGATAAGCAAAAAAAATATAAACTCCAGTTCATTCACAGAAAAACCTTTGTGACCAAGGTGTGATGATGGGAGTTATTGCCATCAGTGTCAAGCACAATAGAGCAGTGCATGTGTAACATGTGCCAGTGTAGTTGGCTGGTGTTTTGTAAATAGTTTTGTAAATAAATTTCTGTTGTTTGACTATCACACTGACTTGTATAGATGCTTATGTTAAAAAATGCATCAACAGTGTTATTATGTTTAAACAAAGAATTCTATAATTTTCAAATTCTGCAAAAGATCTTAGAAAAGCTCTGAGTCTGTTCTCTATCAAAGTCATGTGATCAAATGTGATGCCATTCTATATTTAGCACTGAGGGGGATAGAACTCATGGATCAGCTTGCTTTGTTTTGTTTGTTTGGAACCTGATAGAAAAATCTGTAACAGTTATCACAGTCAATCCAGTTGTAGTCAGAAGTTGGAAAATCATCACCTTGCTTAGTGGGAGTAACCTTCTCAGCATCTCATCTTGCCTTGTGAATTAATTAAGTTAGCTATGGAACAGTTTTTCTTTAGACTTTCAGGAATTACAATGAGATTAACTAAGTATTGTTTTTTCTGCCTCTGCTTGAATCTGTCTAACTGTGTTATTTTTATTTCTCCTGTGATTGAATCTATGAGGTTTATTGTGCTTAAATAATTAATATTCTCATATTTTCTATGTTATTATTTATTATTAAATATTTTTAAACATTTTATTGTGGCTGGTCTTTTAGAGATTTCTTTTAACATCTGGCGAGTACTTGTGATTATTCTAGTGAGACCGTGGCCACTTCGAAGAGCCTTGATGCTTGGTTACACTCTACTGTTTATGTTAATATTGATTTTACTCAGTATAATTGGATACCCTTGTAAAAGCCTGACAGTGACTGACTGGTGGCAGCATCATTACCTTATTGTCTGGGCATAAGGGGGCACAGCAAGTAAATCTGTGCCAGCCTTTTCCATAACTGTGTGTGTGTGTGTGTGTGTGTGTGTGTGTGTGTGTGTGTGTGTGTGTGTGTGTGTGTGTGTGTGTGTGTGTGAGTAAATCAAATGCCCAGGTGTGGGTGTGTCAGTGACTTGGAACTGCTCTTAGGGAAAATTGTGTTGATGCAGAGAGCTGCATTGGAAAATAATGAGTAAAACTATTCCTGTTTTAGTGACGGTCTCACACTTGTGTCAGTGGCGAGGCTTGAGGCTTCTTGATTACTGGCCCAGGTAAACAGATCCCGTCACATATTGATGGCAGTGCTGGGATATTAATTGGACTTCTGTAGCCTGTGGGCAGTTGTCACTGAAGGTGTGTGTACTCTCAACAGCCACAAGGTAAACATTCAGAGTTTCATTTTCACAACAGTTTTGTTTATTTTTGTTAGTTTAGTTTAGTCAGGGAAAGCAGGCAAAGATATCAGCAGAAGATAATGGTAAGCTGACAAAGAACCAGTTGGCCAAGATGTGTGAAGCCAAATGACTGGTGCATGCTAATCACAGTAAAGAGGAAATTATTTCAGCCTTCATCACAGCTGCAGAGCAGATAAATGGCCAGGAGCACAGCCAGTCTGGTGTTGGGGATGTGCAGTCTTCAGAAACAGGACAGTTCACCTTTTCCTAAGAGGTTTTAAAAATTTAACTGGAGCTAAAGAGACTTGAACTGCAGACCAAATGTTTGGAGTCCAAAGAGAAACTGCAGTGTTTGGATGCTGAAGAAAAGGATAAGCAGTATTAGCATGAACTAAAGTCTGAAGAGGGACTGCAATGTTTGGAGATCAAAGAAAAGAGACGGCGGTGAGTGGAGGCTGAAGTAAAACTGAAGCAGCAACAACACAAGAAGGGAATGCTGACCCTTCAACAGGGTCCTGGTGGTAACGGGGAAGGGAATAACCAAACCCCAGAAGCAATAAAGTTTAGTAAATTTCTTCCACAGCTTGCAGAGGGGATGACTTTGGAGTTTTATTTATATATTTGAAAGATAATGTAAACAGCATAATGCTGAACAAGAGCTCTGGGTACAGTTCCTGACCCCTTTCCCAGGTCCTCAAATGATTATACAGTTTCTATCACTGTGTGTTGTATTAAATGTTCACCTTTCCTTTTATGTCTCCCAAATTTTACATGCTTATTTTTTTATGTATTCATCAGCATATTATTCTCCTGTGCCCAAATGTTCAATTTAGTCAAGTTATTTTGCAGCCATGCCTTATCTGTGACACATTTAATCAGTTTACCAAATTTCAAGTCATCTGCATACAGACTGTAGAACTGCTTAAATGAAAAAGTTAGATCTAAAAGATATACCCCAGGATTCAATAAAGCCTACATGGTCATTTTTTACCTTGTGAGCACTGTAGCACAATGTGCACACAGCTGCAGAAAGTTTTTGATTCAGTAAGCGCCATGTAGATGCACACCCCCCCCCACATGTGCAAACCGGGTAAAGACTGAGGTATGCTAATTACAGCATAAGCAGATGAATTGCATGATAATCAACCAATCCAACACAGTGAAGATATTCAATAAGCTATAAACATCTGTGTAGACTCCATGCTGGTTTTTCCTGCCACATAAAGGAGTCTACATGTACAGAACCATGTCAACAGCTGCATTTAGAAGGTACATCTTTAAACTGGAGTATATTGTGTAATAATAGGAATGATTGGCATATCCTTTTATCACACTAATAGAGTCACATATCCTTGTTTGTACCATAACAGTAATTCAACTTTATTCCCCCCAGCAAAAGAACAGTCTATCCTTGTTTGTGCCATAAGCATGACTCACCTATTCCCCCTCAAAAGAACAGGAAAATGACACAATCTGCTAAGAAACCCCCTTTGAAATATTAAACATTCTATCAAAGAAAACTGTTCCTGAAACATTTATACATATTTATCACACAGCATTCCATTTTTATGTATTGGCAGGCATGTATATCTCTGAAATGGCTTGGCAAACATGCCCATGCCATCTCTACACTTCTAATTAATGCATACAGATACACATGTAAAAGCCTCTGCTTCAGATATTATTTAAATACATCCCAGCATATGCAGTATGTAGCTGATCAAATGAAAGCATGCCTTCTGAAGTGCAGTACTTCTCTGTACAGATACAGTCTGAATAAATAGTGTTCTGTGCAGTCTTTCCAGCATAAACAACTATCCCCATTATCAGCTTGCCTAGCTTCATGGGTGCTCTTCTATGGTGTAGATTCAGAGCTATTAGCACAGTGAATATGCAAATGAGATGTGAACTTATTAGAATTTCTGAGTCCCAAAAAGCTGGATCCATGTAGGAGATGTAAACATAGTGCAGGCATTCCCTCAGTGTCTGTTTTTAATGGATTGCAAGTGTGACTGATTAGTGGTTGGGAGAAGGAAAACACAGCAGCATGGCTGGCTGCCTTACATCCACTGGGTGTGTCAGGTTAGATCTACAAAGTGTTAGATGTAAGGTTGGAAATGTAGGTAAGCAGCACACAAGTCACAAATTGTGTTCCTTAACATTCAGGCTGCCCTTCATGTGTTGGCAACTGCATATGATATTATTTCCACTTAATATCCTCACACATCTTAAGAGTAATGATATAGAATGACTTACACACTGCGTGGCTCAAAGCACTGACCAGGTAAATGAAGAATGGACAACAAACACACAAATGTAAGACAGAGCAGTATATTTTCAAGCAATAATCATGACAGGTTGTGTAGTCGCTAGGTGCACTACATCCAAAATTAATACATGTACAAATAACACTTGCATGGTTTTATATCACTGTAGATGCTATTGCAGTTGGTTGGGTCCATATTGAGCTACATTCTCTGCTGCAAAGCTGTTTGGGTGGGAAAGAGGGATAAGCCACCCATCATGTGTTCTGAAAGCGCACTGGAGTGAGATTTCAAATCCAGATCTAAGTAGAAAAATCTCATATGTAATAACATTTTCTGTTGTGTATGTCATGGATTGCTTTTCTTCATTTCAAGTACCTCTCCCCTTTTCTTTCTTTCTTTCTTTCTTTCTTTCTTTCTTTCTTTCTTTCTTTTTTTTATTGGTCTGTGTTTGCTTGGTGTGCCTCATAGCACAAACAGGGGAAACAGAGAAAAATGAATGTTGGATTGGCTATGCTTATCTGGTTTGTGCAAAGTGCAGCAGTAAGCAAACTGGACAGCTGGCCCACACAGGAAGCAGACAGTACCCAGACAGCCAAAAATTGAAACCAGATGCATTCAATTAATCCTATTCAATATTGTGCAAACCCAGTAAATGAATTTTCACTGTGGTTAACAGTGAGACCTTAAGAATGGTTACTAAAATAGGGAATGTAATGTAACTAATCCTGTGGCAGTAGGTGTTAAGTGTGGAGCTGGAGTACAGGTGGTCTTGGGTTCTAGTACAGGGTGTTCAATCTTTATTTGACTGTTGTGACATTATAGTTTATACCAATGAACTGCAACATAGGCATGTTTTTTCTCATCTTTCTTGTGGTAACAGGTATAAGTGTAGCACTGCCATACACATGGTCCTGGGTTTGAATACAGCATATTCCATGCACTTTTACTGTTGTTCCACTTCCCGTTATATTCACTCTCACTTATAACACTTGACATAGTGTAGCTGATATTAATTATATGTATGAGGGCTGAAGCACTAGTATTGTGCCAGTTATGTATTTATTTATCTATGTATTATCACATGTATTATCAAATGTATGACTGTGGGTATACTGTGTACTATGTTCCTGTAAATATATTTCTGCTACTGGGATTGCCATGGCATTCACATTTGTCTAATACACATACACAACTGCCTGTACATCCAAAAACCTTGAAATTGCTTTGCTTGCACCTGTTGCGTTCCATTTACCATCACACAAATGCAGTGCTTGGAGATGTGCACTGCTGAGCACATTATTTGCACAATGGGTAAGTGGAGGGCAACATTTTCTAACAGTGTGCACACTCCCAGTAAATGCAATGACTGGAACTCAATGGAAAGCATAATTTTCTATTGTTTTTGATCCGTGGCTGACATGGTGGCATTTGTTTTTCATTTTATTTTATTTTTGTATTTTTATTTTTAAAATTTATTAAGTGTTGTCAAAATGTGTCTATATCATCTATATGTACCACATCATTAAATGCTCCACAGCAGAGTGGGGTAGGCCTGCCCCACAGGATTCACTTGTTTCCCTCCACCAGCTCCAGCACCACTGCTCAACACGTCTGGAAGCCAACTTGGCAGCACTACCTATGGTATCCATGCACTACCTGTCCCCTCAGGTAGTCCTGTCCCAGACGCTGGTCCAGTGGTAATATCCAGGAGTAGTGGCAGAGGTTGTGATTTTATCACCTGCCCTGAAATGCCAGGGATGGTGCATAGGGATGTGCTCTGCACTATTGATGCAAGCTTACACCAGCAGGAGAGGCTGCTCTCCCTCATTTTGCTATGTACCAGGAGAATGAGGAGAAATCAAACACTCCAGGTAGTGGTGGAGAGAGGTGACAGTGATGACAGTTCAGTGAGTGAGGACCCAATTCTCACTGTCACCCAGGTTGACAACAATGAGTTCAGGATGTTTCCAGCCTCACCAAAATCATAGTGCCCCCCCCAAACTTTTATATCTATCATAGTCCCTGTCTCTTGTCTTATCTGTCTTGTCTGTCTGCAATTGTTTCCTCATCTACCCACCTTACCTCACCCAGGCATTCCTACATCCCTTCCCCAACATTTTTCTCTCTCTACAAAAAAAAAAAAATCCCATGCATAACTATTCATTTCGCAAATGTGTCTTCATGACACACTTAATTTGGCCCAATTGGCTATACAACATGATTGTGTTGTGGTCACCCTTCTCTGTTGAGATGACAGTCCAAATGCAGTTAATATTTTCCACATATGTTCACTTTACACTGTTAAAGAAATGGATAGCTATGGTTCTGTTCTACCTCCCACCTGTACATTCCTGCCCTGCTTTCCCTTTGTTCTTCACCCTGTTTGCTCCATACCACAGTCCTATCTACCCATGTAAACTCTTTAAGGAAATTTTGTGCAAAAGTGCACATCAGTCACCAACTTGCAGCAACAGGGAATGGCAGCAATGCATTTACATGTATTTAAAAGTATTACATACAGTGGCAATGTATTTAAATATATTTAAAATTATTAGATACACTGGTATTTGAACCCAGTACCATCTGACCCCAACGGGGAATGTATGAATGTATTAACACATGCTGCCACAGAGTCAGTGAAACAGCAACTGAATTTCACAAACTTGATACTAACAGTCAGACTTTAACAATGTGGCTCACATTTGTGCACTGCTTACCTACAAGCAAACATGTGTATCGGACATGTGTATATACTTTACTAACCATCGTGCAAACCAGCTGCTTGCAGCACTATGGAACTGTACATATTATTTATTTATTTTATTTATTTATTTAACATTTGTTTATCGGGAAAGTCCGACTTGGAACTAAGCCAATTTTCAGTGGAGACCTGGGAAGAAACACTCCAGATGCATGTCTTTGAATTGTGGTTGGAAACTGCAGCATCCAGAGGAAACCCACACAAATGCAGGGGGGACATGCAGACGTACACAGAAGGCACCCCAGCCAAGAATCAAACCAGAGAACCTCTTGCTGTAAGGTGACAATGCTACCGCTGCACCACTCTGCCATTCATATAATTATGCTGTACTACTGCTGTTTACTGTCCATTCTCTGTGTGTGACATGACATTACATGTGTAAACATTACAAACTGAGGGTCCTATCTACAATATGTCACATATTTACACCCATCCATCTGTTGCCACTCCCCAAGCACTGCAAACCTGGTATCTCTGTACTGTTTCCACACATACATCAACCACAGTACAAAATGTAATATCAAATGTTGTGTGCAATGAAATGCAATGCACATCAATCTGGTAATATGCAGAACTACAACTATTGACCCATATGCTTAGAAAGTCTTACCTGCAAGACTAGGGAAGGAATCAGCATGGACCATATCCACAGGGACATAAGTGACCTTCAATACACTTTCTCCTACCCATGTTGTTTTTGTCAAGGATAGATCTTGCTCATTGAACCTTGTAGACTTCTTGGATACTGACCCCACAGACCTGATGAAGGATAACAGGGCAAACTACTTATGTTGACTTATCCAAGGCCTTTGACACCATCCCCCATTCATGTCTCATGTGAAGATCTCCTATGTGGAAATTAGGCCATACAATAGTACAGGGATAGGCAACTGCCTTCTGACATAACACACACTCTCAAAGTTGGGGACTGCACCCCCACCAGTAGCCAGTTACCACTGGAATACCGCAAGTATCTGTGCTGGGCCCCCTACTATTTTCAAACTACTTCCCTGAAGTGTAGGCAATGGTAGATGGCCTGTGGTTTGCCAAGTTTGCAGATGACTGGTAACCAGGCAAAATAATAGAGTCCACCAATGATGGTAACATATTATGGAAGGGGCTGCCACACACAAATGATTAGTGCCAAACTCATGGACTGAGCCTTAATGCATACAATGGATGATTGTCCCCTTCGGCAATGAAGTACCCCTACTAATTATGATACACGTAGCACCCCTCTAACCTCACAGTGTTGTGAGACTTGGTAACACATGTTCATAGGTTCATATGTTGATAGCAGTCTACACTTTCATCACTATGTGTACACAGTGGTGACACACACATTCTGCATTGTGCACACCATGCACATGAACATCATAGTCAAGACCAAGGTGGTCATACCTCTGCTGTACTCTACCCTTATCAGACCACTAATTGAGTACAATGCTCCCTTCTGTCTGTACCTCACCAGACACCTTCAGCAATTGGAGAAAAATATAATAAACAAAATATTATGGGTTATACGTCTGGATCCACCACACAAATGAAAATAGCAAAAACAATCAACCAAGATCCATGAGAAACTTGGTAACTTGATACATTTATTGCAAGTAAAAAGTCTTTCCAAAACTGCTTCTTCAGGCAAAAAATGTTGAAGAGGTGAATACAGATACTGCACATATACACACTTAGACACCTAATGAAAATAATTAACAATAAAACAAGTAATTAATTTAAAATCTTTCACATAATTAATTTTAAAACTTAAAAAGACAGTCATTTTATTTAATTATGTAAATCATTTAACACTGGTTTCAGACTAAAAGCATAATTCAACCCTAATGGATATTGTGTCCTAAAATGTAAAATCCACTTGCTTTCCTCTCTTTCAGCCAAATTTTTAAGATCACCTCCCCTAATATACTCATATAAATTCATACATTTAAATGTATGTGTACTATCTTTATTTTGTATCTACTTATATAAGGCATTGCTTCCTTTTTCCTCCTGATCTCAAACATATAGCTGCATATTCTGTCCTTAATTTTTTTATTAGCCTTACCTATATAGTAAGCATTACATCTGCAGCACTTAGCCATATATACTACATTCTTTGCTTCACAGTTACCATACGTTCTGAACATGAAAATCTTTCCATTTAATGGATGAAAACATTTTTAATTGGCATACATGAACTTACAGATGCTGCAGTTGTTGCACATATAGGTGCCCTTTTGGTGAGCTTTGTGGCTTGTCCCTTTAATTTGTTCCTCATAACACAGTCAAAATTTTAATGTAGCATTTATTTTATAGCTAAAAGTTGGACCTTATTTAAAAACGTCTTTCATTTCAGGTACTTGGCAGAGGATCAACATCAGCCAATGTTTCTTAATAATATTCTTTATCTTTGAAGTATTATGGTCATATGCCAAAATATACCTACAATTATTAATACTTGCATTTTTACTTTTATTTTTATTTTTGTCACTTTGATGTTCTGAAAAAATAGATTTCAAGGTTGTCTGACTATTTTCTAGAATATCTTTCTTACTATGTTTTTTTTTTACTTTAAATTTATTTTTTTATTTGAAGAATGATATTTTGTCAAACATTACATGAATTCAAAAATGAAAAATGTGTATACAATTCTTAAACCTATAAATATCAAAACATTATTTAACTATATACATTAGTGTCTATACAGAAAAAGCAATGAATACATATAATTACATTATGAAGAATGATAAAGCAGTTCATAAATCCTTGTCCATTTTTTCAAAAATTTCCAATATTTTCATCCAAGAGTTATAACGTGATGTAGGTCTGGTTGTTCTTTTCTTCAGTGTAGATATTTCCATATGACCAACTGTTATAGATCATTTTTTAAACTCCTTGAATGTGGGAGAAGTCGTGCTTTTCCAATGTATGGTGATAATTTTTCATGCTACTGCCATCAGTGTCCATAGTAACTTGAAATCTTTTTTTGGTACACAGTCTGGGATAAGGGTGTTGAATAAAATCATTGATTTTGTTAATTGAAAGTTATCATTTTAGACAATCTGTAAAAAAATTATTTATATTTTTCCAATACAAGGTGAGACATTTACAATAGTAAAAAAATATGTTGCCAGACGGCACTTACTTTAGTTTGACATCTCCAGCATGTATCTTCACTAGCAAAAAAAATGGCTAATTTATGTGGAGTGTAAAAACTTCTGTTTAAATATCTCCAAGTAAATAATTGCCGATATATTGACAAAGTTGATTGTTTTGATGATTTTAAAATAATCCTTTTCTCCTCTTCATTAGGAGGGTGATTGTTTATCTGTGTATAATAATCCCAGAGGTTATCTACATAGTAGACTCTTGTTTTTTTAATAGGTTTATAAATATTAGTCAGGTAACCATTGCCTTCATAAGGTTTATTTGTAATTATAATAAAATATTCAACAAATTCTGGAACAGCTTGTCTGACTGTTACTTGCATTGTTCAGTTTTATTTATAAGATATTGTCTTAGATTTTGTAAAAGTAGCCATGGATCTTTATTTATATGATATTTGTTAATTATTTGTTCATTAGTTAATATTTTCCCTTGCTCTATCAGTTGATGCCAATTATTTATCATACCTTTCTTTAGTGTATTTATCTTTTGAATTTGAGATGTATCAAGAATAGTAGGTGTAAAGGCTATTGGGAAGGTCAGAAAAAACAAGAATTAATATTTGGGACTTTATTTATATGTTTTTTAAATGTTGTTAGGGTGATATTTATATATTTTGATAGTAATTTATTGTTTTTAATTTCCCTACTAAGTGATTTTTTTAGTAGCCAGACTAGGGGTGATAGTATAATAGTTAAATATTCTTGTAAATGATTTTGGCTAAATTCCATATAAATCTGTTTGTGTATTTGTTTCCAGATAGGTATGAAATGGTTATTTAATCATAAAGTTATATTTTTGACAACAGATGATGTAATATATGTCTCTATGTCTGGTAGATTAATTCCTCCTTCTTCCCAGTTTGGTAGATATTTATTTAAAGCAATTTGAGGTTTATTTGGGTACCATAAGAAGTTTAGTATTATTTTTTTAAATCTTTGGATGATATATTTGGGAGGGGGTAATGATAAGCTTTGCATTAGATATATTACCTTGGGAAAAATTACTGATTTAATGAGATATAATCTGTCTCCCCTTGTAAATATATATTTGTTCCAGTTAGATACTTCTTGCTCTATTTTATCTAATGATTTTTATAGTTAAATATAAGTGAGTCTGTTAAATCTTCAAGCAGATCTATACCCATGCATGTTATTTTGTTCTCCACTGCTATGAATTAAGAAATGTTATTGCTTATAAGTTTTTTTTTTTTTTGGTGTTGCATGACATGATTTTTGTTTTGTTTTCATTTACGTGTAAACTTGAGACACTTTGAAATTCTTTTATGTCCTTAAATAGAGCCTGGTAAGATTTATTACTGTCTGAGAGGGTTAGAAGTATGTCATCAGCAAAAAATTGTAGTTTAAGGTTCAAAGTTGTATTAGTATATATTCCTTTAATGTTGTTGTTTGACCTAATTTAATTTGCAAATGGTTCTATTATTAGGACAAATAGCAGCGGTGATAGCGGGCAACCTTGTTTAGTTCCCATTTTAATTTGTATAGGGCCTGATCTATATGATCCTAATTTAACATATTCTATAGATTCTTTATATAATGCTTGAATGAGAGAGTTAAAGGTTGTGAGAAATTTATATTCATTTAAGACTAATGTTAGAAAGTTCCAGTTACCCGAATCAAAGGCTTTGTTAATGTCTAGAGAAATTATGTTTAAATAAAAATGTATTTGCTTTGAATAATCTATTAATGTTAAAATTCTTTTAAGGTTGTCATATGTATTCCTTCCCTTAACAAAGCCTGTTTGTTCTTCATGGATTAACATGGGAAGAAAATGCTTGATTCTGTCTGCATATATTGCCATGAACATTTTATATTCTATGTTTAATAATGATATTGTCCTATATGATGGGCATTGTTTCTCATATTTGCCTGTTTTAATTATGGGAGATATCAAAGAATATTTCCAAGAGAGTGGGATAATTATATCATGTTTAACTATGGTATATACTTTCAGAAGTAAGGATATAGCCTGATTAGGTATTAATTTAGACATTTCAGGTAATATATTATCTGGGCCAAGTGCTTTATTTACTTTAAGTTTTTTAATTTGTAATTTTAATTCTGTCATGGTAATTGATTTATTTATATCTTCTATTTGTTCTTGTGTTAACCTAGTAAGAATTTTATTTTCAAGATATTTTTCTATATCTTTAGAGGGTACTTCTTGAGAGTTTAAAGAGTTATCAGAGTTGTATTGCAGTCTAAATGCTTCCAAAATACTATTTAGGTCTGTTACTTTTCTTAGTATTAGGTATATATATATATATATATATATATATATATATATATATATATATATATATATATATATATTTTTTTTTTTTAATTTGTTTGGATTTTATTTTTTTTTTCTGTTTGCTAATTGTTTCTGATGCTTTGGATTTGTAGAATAAGAATTTAAATTTTATCTTTTCTAGATTAATCATAATCTTATGATGCAATATGTCTTCATATTTGCTATTGGTTTATAATAGTTCCTGAACTAAATCTACATTTCCTTTCTGAATTCTAGTTTCAGTTTATCGGCTTTCTTTTGTAATTCTAATATATCATTATTCCAGGTTTTCCTTTTGTTAATGTACCAAAATAATACCTATCTATATATATAAATATATATATATATATATATATATATATATATATATATATATATATATATTTTATATATATATATATATATATATATATATATATATATATATATATATATATACATATATATAGACTTTTAACATGTCCCAAATATATATTTCAGAGATATCCTCTGTTATATTTAATTCAAGAAATGTTTTAATTTCATTTTCAAAGAATTCTTTAAATTCTGTTAATTTTGTGATGTAAGAAGGTATTCTTGTAATAGAATTTGTATCTGCTTGCTTTAGTTCTAAGTCAAAAACTAGAGCGTTATGATCCGATAGTAGACAGTTTATTATTTTAACTCTTTCAATTTTTGTTATTAAATCATTGCATATGTATAACCTATTTATTCTAGAGTTGGTCCTATGTCTGTGTGAGTAAAAGGAGTAAATTAATGAGTCTGAGTCAGCAAATTCATTTATATCGTTTATGTTCATTGTGTCTGTGAATTTTAAAAGTGCCTTTGATATAGCTAAATTTCTTCTTGCAGTTTTTGAATCTGTGTCCTTGTCTTCTGTTATGCAATTAAAATCTCCTGCTATTACCAGGCTACCTTTAGCTAAACGGATTATTTCTTCAAAGTGATGCTTAACTGTTTCTAGTCCCAGTCCTCGCATCCAGTATAAATTTACTAAAGTTTAGATTTTCTTATTCAATTCCATAGATACGAGATAAAACATGCCAGCTGTATCACAATATGTATTAATTATTCTGGGAGATATGATTTCATTACGTATTAATATGGCTACTCCTCTTTTCTATTGTTTATATTGACAGCTTGATAGTACTCTGTAAGTGTTATTATTTATATTGTTCTTATCAATGTCTAAGAAGTGTGTCGCTTGTAAAAATACTATTTGTGGCTTATGTCAGTTTATATATTTGAATAAACCTCTCCTCTTATTACTATTATTCAGACTATTGACATTTATAGATAAACATTTCATGTTTTACTTTATGTTTGATTTGTATGATAGTTTATGGAAGTAATTTTGATCCTTGGTTTTGCTTTATAAAAATGTTTTGATTCTTTCTTCATATATGTATTCTGTATATTTGCTGTAGACACCAAACCATTAGAACTAAAAAAAGAATGAACTGCTAAACTTATGATTTCAAATCATATAATACAATCCCTAACACTATGAGGTAATATACATCTTTGCCTGACTAGTAGAACTACCCAGGCAAACCTTCTTATCTTGTAAATTGTGTTTAGGTTAATCTCTCTTAGCCTCAAAATAAGTATAATATTATTTACATACCTTAAAAGAATGCTATAGTCAGCTAATAAATTAATATATGAAAAAATGTATTGAATCATTGTTAACTACACATTAAAGTTCATAACATGTTTAATATAATAATGATGCTCTTATTTTATGTATAAATTTGTTTCTAATCAGTATTTAAAAACAAGACATTCAAACTTAACATTTAAGATAACAAAGTCAGCTTAATATCAGTAATAAATTTCTAAATAAACATTTCCATCTGTACATATGTATTGAATATAATCAAAAGAAAAACAAAAAGAAAAACAGAGCTATACATATTCACCATATGGACCCTTAAAAGTGAAATAGTGCTATATATGACTTAATGACCCTTGTTTTTTTTTCTTTAAAAATATAAACTAGGTCCATAAAATTATAGTATGCATCCATATAGTAAAAATTAAAAAAGCCTTAAAGTCCCCAGCAGTTTGTATCACTGCATTTTGCTGAAAATTCAGTAACGAATACAAATTTCAGTATGCCAATTACATCTGTACTAGTGAGAGACAAATTTCTATTTAATTGAAATGTATCTAAGTCATAGGTTTATTTATGTATAAAGGGAGGTTTGAAGTTCATTAGTACAATTACATAGTCAGACTTCAAATGCAACACCATTTTGTTTTAGTGTCTGGTGCTTATGCAAATGCAATACAGTCAATGTGAGCGTGATAATGCAGATGTAATGTGTCTTAGGTAATTATCTTTTATTTTCAAATGTGTGTGTTAAATTACATCTTTCATGGTAAAAGAAGAGGTGTTCATACTGAGGAAAGTGACTATCAGCTGATGAGATGGGGAGATAAAATGAGATTGCTTGTTAATTTCTTATGTCCCATTGCAAAACAAGTCAAGTGAGTTCACCCACTTTTGGTTTAGACATATAGAATAGCCAAAGGATTTATACTACTTCCCTGAGGGCATATAAAATGGCTAAAGGAGTTATACTATTCCCCAGGGGAATCAGTTCACCAAAATGTATCTATGGGGGGGGGGTGCAAGAAATATGTCAGAAAATGGAGGTAAGGAAAAAAGATCTAACAAACAAGCACTACATATTGATTCCATATCCTGAAATGTGGCAGAGTTTTCTTATCAGATTTTTATTTTTTTTTTTTTAGAAGTTAAAATGTAAGAATGTTCAAAAAGCCCTTCTACAGGACATTAAACTAAGGAACAGAAAGGTACAAAAGTTGCAAGAACAGGAATTAGCATACATGGTGACATGCCATAATGTTGTTGAAGGGAGTAGAGAGTGGTCATTTTATTTCATAAATGTTTAAAAGTTAAAATTGAAATATGTAAAATAAGCAGAATTGTGGGGGTTACATGAAGAGGAACTACCCAGAAGAGTAAAATTGTTATAGTTAACATGTACTCCCCTAATAGTAATGACACAAATTTTTTAAGTATTTTTTTAAATTGGATAGAACAGTGGAGGAAAGAGTTATACAAGTAGTTAGGAGGCACCTTCAGTGTTACCTTGATACCTGAACCAGAGAGGTTGTGTGGCAAAAAACGAACATACCAGTTTGTCTAGAACATACAGCCTGGTCTCTGTATGTGCTGTACAATAAATACATTTTATTATTATAGAAGAGTGGACTGGTCATCACACTGAGTCAGTATAGATTCCATGATTTTCACTTGCACTTGGTTTAGTTTCAATTAGCTGGATAAGTTCACAGTTGCCTGAGTTAAAGAAATACCTGATTGCTATTTCTGTGAAAATGTGTTGTCTATGAATGTGTGACATAAAGGAAAGAACACACCAATGAATCAGCACTTTAAAAACTGTTAGATGCTTTGTTCTTCCACACTCCTCTGTCTGCATGACAATACTACGTGTGTTAACAAATTTGAAGCTGTGAGTTGATATCCCTTATACTTTTCTGCTGACTGCCTTGTGTATGACAGCATGAGACTTATTAATACCAATGGGATTCTTACTTATGGATTTCACTATAACAACGTTATTTATTACTGATTTTTGGAGTGTGATCAGTGCAGTCCAGGCATTACAACAGCAAAAATAATAATACATATTTTAACATTTTTCATCTTTGCTCATACAGGACTAAATGATAATGATGCAAATAAAAACCTGGCCAGCATGCCCATCTTCACTCATCACGAAGCATTTCCAAAGTATCATCTAGTCTACATGACAAGTCTTTGATCATCTGCAACCCAACATACTAATTAGCAGGAATGTGTGTTGGCAGTGACAGACAGTTGTGTTAATGCTGCCGATAAACCAAATTGCAAAGGCCCCATACATTATCCTGGATTGTTAAGGTAAGAAAGCACCTGAGGTCTGTGTAAAATGTGATATGATTGGTTGAGTGCTTTTTCCCAGCAGAATGTATAAAGAGCAATCTGAAATTTGTCAGTGATTAATGATAAGTCCTCTTCTCTTTTGGCTGTTCCTGTTAGGGGCTGCCACAGCAGATCATCTGTTTCCATTTCTTCCTGTCCTCTGCATATTGCTCTGTCACACCAACCACCTGCATGTCCTCTCTCACCACATCCATAAACCTTATCTTAGGCCTTCCTCTTTTCCTCTTACCTGGCAGCTCCATCCTTAGCATCCTTTTCCCAATATACCCAGTTTCCTTCCTCAGCACATGTCCAAAACAATGCAATCTCACCTCTCTGACTTTGTCTCCAAACCGTCCAACCTGAGCTGACCCTCTAATATACTGATTCCTAATCCTGTCTATCCTTGTCACATCCAGTGCAAATCTTAACATCTTTAACTCTGCCACTTCCAGCTCTGACTCTTGCCTTTTTGTCAATGCCACCATCTCCAACCCATACAACATAGCTGGTATCACTACCCTCTTGTAGACCTTTCCTTTCACTCTTACTGGTACCTATCTGTCACAAGTCACTCCTGACACTCTTCTCCACCCATTCCAGCCTGCCTGTACTTTCTTCTTCACCTCTCTTCCACACTCACCATTACCTTGAACTGTTGATCCCAAGTACTTAAACTCATCCACCTTCACCAACTCTACTCCCTGCATCCTCACCATTCCTCTATCCTCCCCCTCATTCACACACACGCACTCTGTCTTAGTCCTGCTGACACTCATTCCTCTCCTCTCTAAAGCACATCTACACCTCTTCAGGGTCTCCTCAACCTGGTCCCTACTCTCACTACAATGATTAATGATAAGTAGCACTATTTATTTATTTATTGATGAAGCAACTTACAGCGAAATCGCTGAATGGTACTGTATGTCTAAATGCTTGTTTCTGCAGTGATATAATATTTGGTGGAGCCTTATCTTTCTTTCTTCCGAACATGACATGTAATGATGAAATATACTAGTACTGCACTTCTAAGAGCATTATATAGTATTGCCTGTTATTACTGAAAGTTCCAAATTAATAGTCAGATGAATTCTAAGATTCAGATTTGCCAAATGATGTACGCTGTGCAGACTGGCAGAAACTACATTGCTACAGCTTGCAAAGTCGTAATTTTTAACTTAGGTGCAGTGTTCCTTGTGCTGGGTATAAGTAAGCGTGCACGCAGGGGGACACCCCAGGATGAAAGGTATGTAAGGAACAGTTACTTCCCACATGAAATAATTCTGTTTTGCAAAGTTTACTTTTTACTGAATGCCTTCTGTGAAATGGTAGTCAGTGACTATAAGTTTGTTTCAACCTCAGACTATGAACTGTAATTAAAAATTAAAGAGCTAAGATAAATATAAAGAAATATTTAAAGACTATAAAGGGAAGACACAACAGTACTGTTGCTTTAAGAAGGAAGCGTATTTCTGTGTTCTGGGTCTCTGCCTTATGAGGTTTTGATTACAGACTTTCAGGAAACGATGAACGCAAGGAGGGAACAGTCACAGAGTGGGATCAGATTTCCTGATGTGGATAATGTATTAAATTTGATGTAATCATCTCAAGGCCCAGGCGGGAAGGAAAATATGTTTTTTTTCTCTTTTTTGATTAAGGTACTGTGCTCATGGCTGTAGTGTATTACCCGCTGTTAGTGTAAAAATGTAAATGTATTTGTTTTCTATGTCAGCTGCATATTACAGAAAACCACTACACAAATGGAAAAAGTAAATTAATCACTCCAATACATATTTTGTTTTAGTTCAAAGTTTCTAATACTTATAACGAAACATGCAATATAACATGGCACATAACAATAAATTTTGAACTGTGTGATGGCTGTATTAGTTAGTTTTATCAAAAGCTTAACCAAACATTTATAAGTCAGTGGAATTACTTCTATGGTATTTTTAGGATGTAATGATATTCATTACTAAAGCAATAGTTGTCGGTTGTTTCTGTAGCTAATCCAATTAAATTAAAGGGTGTAGATCTGAACATTTAGTTTAAGACTGTATCTAATAAAGAACTTCAAACAGTTTTTACAATTCATTTAATCTATTTATTAAAGGCCTGTCAAGCATTTGCATGTCAGTGGATGCTCGTATAAGGACTTATCTATTTGTTGATTTTTACATGTTCACTATATGGAAATCTCTAAATGTTGATGTATAAACGAAATAGAAATTAATAAAAAATGATTATAGAAATGAATTTGTTCCATTTTTAAATAAATCTAATAGTATTTAATGAATAATTGTAAAGGGGTACCTGTTTCAAGTTGGTTTGAAAACAAGAAGACTTTTTGTCTCTTATGTATCATTCTTTAAACATTTACAATATCTTCTTCTTCTGGCTTTTCCCGGTTAGGGGTCGCCACAGCGGATCACCTGTCTGATCATGATTGGCAGTGGAGTTTTACAGTGTCAAGTTACCAGCCCAGCGCCCAACCTTCCACAGAAGGCACATATACACACTCACACCTAGGGCCAATTTAGAGTGTCTAATCCACCTGCAGCATGTCTTTGGGAGGAAACCCACATGACCACAGGGAGGACATGCAGACTCCTCACATCAAACATCCCAGCCGAGGATCGAACCAGCGAACCTCTTGCTGTGAGGCAACAATGCTAACCACTGCACTACCATGGCTGCCCAGTCTATAAATGTTTATTTATCCTTTAGTTTTTTTCTTCTTTTGTTCAACAGTCTGCCATTTGTGGGCTTCTGCATTTCTTTTTGGTGTACTGTTTGTCCATTCCATAGATTCTTCTTGTGTTGAGATGTTGTTAGAAAGGTATTTTATTGCTGAGTCCAGTGTTTCAAAGATTTTTATTCCCTCTAGCAAGAAGATTCTCAGTCTTGCTGGAAACAAAAGATGAGTTTTCAATTGTTTTTTTATAGTAGCTTTATTACTGGTAGGAATTATTTTCTTTTGGAAAACACTTTAACAGAATAGTCATTGTCAAATCTGATTAGAGCATCTTTATATTTGATGGGTCAATTTGTCCAGGCATTTCTTAGGATAATATCTTTGTCATGGGTAGAAAAAAGTCTCACAATTATGGATCTTGGCTTATTTTTAATTGAAGAGATATTTCCAGAGGTTGTTAATATTCTGTCTGCACGTTCTATGCCATAAGAAAGGGTTTCAGGTAATATCACTATATCTGGTATCCCGGTGGTGAGAAAGTTTATTATGTTGTCCCCTTCTGTTTTCTCTGGTTAGCCATATATCCGGATGTTATTTCTTCTTGTTCGGTTTTCCATATCAAGTTTTTCTATTAAGTAAGTATTCTGCTGTAATAAAAATTCTGTTTGATATCCCTTTGTTAGTAGTTCATAGGTTAGTACTAAGCTAACTGCTCTTGGGAGCCATTTTTTAAGCCTAGCCAATTATCCTTTGTGAGACTCAAATGCTGCACCTTGTGTTTGTAAGGCAAACACCTTAACCCTTAGGCCACCCTCCCAACCCAGTCAATGTCATTTAATGACTGTTCCATAAGTGAAATTTGCCCTTTCTGTTGTGTAAACATTTCCTGAAGTTGTTCAAGTTGCTGCGAGCATTTTTCCTTGAAAGTATCAATTTTGATTGTGAGTTCCTGTATTTAAGAAATAAGTGAATGTAGTTCCTTTTTGATGGTAGAGTCCTGAGCTGAATTCTTAAGATGACTCATGTTGTATAGCTGATTGTAGTGCTGTTCTTCCAGCAGTTAATTTGACAGGAATAATCCAAAGATAGTCAATGAGATTTCTTTTGCAGATGCTTCAGGGTAATACAAAGTTGTTAGTCATAGAAATTTCCTCAAATTATTACTTATTTCATAAAATTGCTGTCAGGAATAGTAATGAGGTAAGAGAGCTGAGAGATAGTGCTGTTACCAGATCAGCATCTTGGCCATGCCTGCTCTTAATATGTTTTAACTTAATTGACTGGTAACCCCTCTCAAATTTTGGTGGCTTGCTCCTGTTACATTATTCTCTCTCCTATGCTCTCATCCTCTACCCTTAAGACTCCCATTTTTTGCTGCTTAATCCCAATGTGCATGCCAATCATGTCCAATTTTCAATTCCAGTTTCATTTTCATACCTACTGCACATCTCTGACTACTAAATAATGAAACAGGATATCCCTGGTGCTATCTGTTCATTTATATCTGATTGACGGGATAAAAATACACTAATATTTATCTTTTATTACCAGCCCTGGATGAATCTTTCAGACTCTGCTGCCATCATGAACACTTCTGCATTCTGTCTAGAACATTTTATTTGATATAAAAAAGCTTTAGCCATATATTTCTTAAAAATCTTTGCTTATTGCAGATAGAAGAGCAAATGTTTACTGAAGGAGTGGATTTATCACAATTATTCGCATCTCATGTAGTCAAGATGCAAATAAATATAACAAAAATGTATACAAATAACTTTAATCACCCTCCAAAATCATTACTATTAAAACATATTACCATACACTCCTTAGTAAAGAAAAAGGAAAAACTGTAAAAAAAAATAAAACTCACTATTTTCTTTTTCTATGACTCCTGCAACACAAAACCAATGAGGCAAAACAAGTTTTGATGTAGTAAAATATCAACAACACCAACACTGACCACTGATTGGTAATACTTTGTGAGAAAGCAACTAAGCTGCAAGGTCAGTTGTACTGCTTTTATGAGGAGAGAGAATAAAAATAAAGAATAAAACTGGTGGACGGTCAGATGAACATATCAACTAACCAGCTATGTAAACACATCAAAGTAGTTATTGGGAAGTCTAATCATAGTCATAGCCTGGAACTGTGATTTTTGGAATGTGAGAACAAAAACGTTCCACTAGCCCACATTTCCTAAATTGGAACTTCCAAGATTGCATCTTGAGTACACTATGAAGTCAGGGAACTGAGGAAAGGTGAGTTTTACTTTATTTTCCACCTTCTCCATCTTCTCCAAGTTTGTGCAATCTCAGAATAGGTATATTTAGAGATTTGCCATGCTGGGGATTGCCCTACATTTTGTTGTAGCAGGTCTTGTCCCTGTAAAGAAAACCTGTATGTTGTGCTACATCAGGTGTGTTACTGTTTTGGGACTGCATCACACAAGAGTTTAGACATTCTCATTTCAAGTCATCCCCTATCGGCTAAATAACACAAGATCAATTTTAGTGAATCATACTTAACACATCTAGTGATATAGTTGCTAGTTACTGATTTTAGCTTGGCAAACTGTGATAGTATCAATATAATAACAGTTGTATGCAGTAGTGACTGCTGTACTACACTAGTAAAATATAATAGAAATTTAGTAATATGTTTTTTTGAGTCTGATTATACTAGGAATAAAAATGGCAGCACCACAACCTTAACTTGTTTTAGTTAAGAGGGAGTGAGATCTGCGTTAGTTTCCGTTATAGGTTTGAAACATGAAACCCTATAATATATGGAAATGGAACAAGAAAAGTAAGGTATTGATGTATAAGGCTTGAAAGCATTCTGTTATATCAGCAGTTAAGAATTTTAACTGTGTGTGTGTGTGTGTGTGTGTGTGTGTGTGTGTGTGTGTGTGTGTGTGTGTGTGTGTGTGTGTGTGTGTGTGAGTGCGTGTGTGTGCGTGCATGCATGCGTGTGTGTGTGTGTGTGTGTCTGTGTGTGTGTGTGTGTGTGTGTGTGTGTGTGTGTGTGTGTGTGTGTGTGTGTGTGCGTGTGTGCGTGTGTGTGTGTGTGTATTTGTTGAGTGGAAAGTGACAGAAGTGAATGGAAAATCATTAATTTTGGTCAAAAGAGAAAAGTAATCACATAAACAGTCAAAATAATAAATGTACGGCAGGAATATCATAGTTTCAGAATGGCATGCAAAATAGTAGGGGGGACAAACAGAAACTGAAAAATAGAAAATGACAGGACTGAACAGGGAGCAGATATGGGGAATGTGCATTCTAAGAAAGGTGAACAAATCATGTGGATTTTGTATCTTCTCCCTACATCCAGGTGGATTTCCTTAAGGCATTCTGATTTCAATTCACATGTGAAAACATGTTTTTTTAGAGGCTAATCTAAAATATCTTTACATGTAACATTATTATTGGCCTTGTGTCCTGAACTATGGCCAGGTTTAGCAAATACAGACAGAAGAAAGAAAGAAAGAAAGAAAGAAAGAAAGAAAGAAAGAAAGAAAGAAAGAAAATGCACTTTCCAACATAGTTATCAGAGGGATGGTATGTGTGTGAGGAATACCATTTCGAAGGACAGCCCTTAGATGATGATATGATGATGATATTTTTATTATGATGATGATTATTATTGCTGTTGTTTTGCTGATGTTACTGTTATTATTATGGAATGTCATTTCTAATGAGAGGCCCAAGACGATGTTGATGTATTATTATTATTACAGTTGTGGTGTTGTTATTATAATACAATGCCATTTCTAAGGCCAGACCTGAGATAGTTATTATTACTATTGTCATTATTATTGTGAGATCCCCACTCTGGTCCAAAAATTAAGGAGCCTGAATCCTCACCACTGGCACTGCAGAGGGACAATCACTTGGAATACAAATGGATACACTCAGTATTTCCTGATGCAGGCTTCTCTGCATCAAGCACAATTTCCCTTAAGAGCACACAGGAAACACACACACAGTCTGGGGTCAGGATTTCTCTGTCTCCCTCCAGGTCCCAAATAATTTCCCACTGGCACACCTGTAGGGCGGCAGACTTTTTTGAAGCAGTCACCAAAGCTGCAGACGAGGGTAAGGTGGTTCACACTGCCTATCTAGAGCTCGCCAAGGCTTTTGACGCCATCTGCCTCTCTAGAATTATCGATAAACTCACTAAACTAGGTATACATCCCTATGTCACAAGATGGATTGCCAACTGGCTCACCGACAGAACACATACTGCGAAAGTAGCAGACTCCAAATCCGACTTCAGACCAGTGACAACTGGAATACGACAGGGTTCATTCCTGGGTCCTCTCCTGTTTGGTATCTACTTTTCTGAACTACAGGCTAACACAGAAGATCTTTGGCTAATGAAGTAAACAGACGACTACAAACTAGGAGCCATAATCGAAACTCCTAATGATGTGGACATCCCTAAAAAGGGCCACATTGAGACAGATGCCTGGTGTCAAAGCCATGGCCTCACTCTCAATGCCAAAAGGTGTATTGTCATACCCTTTTGTAAAAACTATGTACCCATGAGCTACCACATATGTGGTAGTCTACTTAACACTGAAAGTGTAATAAGAGACATTGGGACATAGGTGGACAGTAGTCTCTCCTTTGATAATCACATTGACACAGTAGTCAGGAAATCCTTCTATGTGGCACACCTCATCACAAAACATTTCTCATCCAGGAAAAAAGAGGTCATTGTTCCCCTCTACTCGTCACTCATTAGACCCATTATAGAGTACAATGGCCCTTTTGGTATGTACCTCACAAGACATCTACAACAACTGGAAAGATCACAGAAATACCTCACAAAGAGGATTACCAGCCTCAAGCAGATGCCCTATGCAGACCGTCTCAAAAAACTCCAGCTTTACTTCGTTGCATATCGCCTACTCAGAGGCAATCTCTGCCTAACATACAACACTATGTCAAACCCAGAGCTGTTGGACATGCTCGACTTAAAAAAATCCCAATCTCTCCGAGCTACACACTATAGGGACCTAAACCTAGTCACCACAATAAACAGAACATGCTGGAGTGATAGATTCCTGTCCCAGAGACTTCCCATACTCTGGAACAAACTAACTAGCTATATCAAACAAAGCTCATTAGCAGTCTTCAAGAAAAATCTTGATGATTGGATGGGAAATAGGAAATTCACCCCAGGGATCACCTTTGTGGCTCTGCTCAACAGTGGCACAGGAAAATAATTATCTTGGGTGGTGAAAGCCAGTGTACCTGTTTGGCTTATATAGGCCTTAGGGCCAATAGCCTAGTACCTACCTATGAATCTATAACACAGATGAAAAGTTTCACACAGTTATAGAAAAAGAGTATTTAGCTAGTCTCACTATCTACTCCTGACTTTACTAACAGAATTACTGTTCCCACTTACTGAATTGAACAAGGCAAGATGGTCCTTGTTGTCAGATTCAAGACAGAATAAAGAATGCTACTGAGACTTCAGTCTCTTCTAATATTTCAACATTATTTCTGTACAGAATGACATCACATACATCTGGTCATCTGACTGCTATCACCACCTCTAGAAGCTGCCAGGATTTTAGCAGCTACATGTCAATAATACACACACAAGGGCATTGCTCAGATGTGGTGCAGCGGCTGTAAGTCATAAAACCATAAAACAATTCCACTCATCCAACAGGAGCTACAACCTATTCTCTAGTAGAGACATTGCATCTCTGGCTCCCTTCAAAACTGTGGGATAAAATCTTTATGGCTTAACCCATAAAGTAATTCAATTTCAGGAATATTTTTTTCCAAAAGTCAGGTGCATTAACTTTTTCCCTTCCAGTATATGCTGTTATAATGAATACATCTAATTCAGTTACAATAATGCATGTATGTTTTTTTCCTTCCAGCAGGGTGCACTGTTGATATATTTTAATACCACCAAACCTCACAAATACATTTTCAGCACAAGCATCTGTACAAATCAGTTTGATATACAAATGAAATATAATTATTTACAAAATTCCAGCTAGCTGTGTTGGCATATGTTACACATCTAGTGCCCTTCATTTCCTGGCATGGCTGGCAGTACCTCCTATTGTCACAATTATTATTCAACATTCTGGGAAAGCTTGACAGTTTTATGTGATTTATTTCTAATAGTTCTGGGTGAGGTTTAACAGTTTTACATGGTTTTGTAGAAAGAGGGATTGCAGAAAGGTAAGACAATTAATAGCAAGTTACTCCAGCAATTCAGAGCAGGTGCAGGATTTGACTGGATGCCCATGAAGGAATAAAGGGGTACTTTGAGATGAGAATGCATAATGGAATTTACAAAACTTTCATTCTCTTTTTTTTAACCTCCCATTGTACCAAAACCATCAAGCCCATCCCTAATGACTCATTTGTCCTTTACATCCTGGCATCTGAGGACAGTGCACATAGGAGGTGAGAACTGGAGACTGTGATGACGCAGGCTGTGATGCCCATGCACCAGCCCAGCAGTAAAGGAGCCTCAATCCTCACCACTAACTACCAGTGAAAGGTTTAAAAATATTTAATAATAAATAATAAGAACACAGGACAATGCTTCTTACTACACAGTGCTAGTCAAGAGTTCAGAGATCACAGGAAAAATGCTTAACATTATTCAGTAGAATAGTTCTGACATCAATACAGAAAAACAACTAGTCTAATCTTACTATTTCCTAGCTATATCTAAGAACAAACACATTTCTAAAATAAACTTACATATAGAGCAAGACAGTGCTGGTGATGTTGGATGTTGTGAAGACAAATGCAAAATGCTCTGAGTCTCTCTTTCTCTCTGTCCTTAAATTGATAACACAGTACTACTGACTCATTTCAGATTACATCTTTTTTTAGAGTTTAGCAGCCCTTTTGATCTTGCACCTGCTCAGGAAGCTACAGCAATAAAACACATTATATATGCAAATTCTAGCAATACCTCTAATCTCAAAACAGTAGCAAGAATTCCTTCATCCAAGCATCTCGGCTCCGAGTTTTGAGATCAAACAACTGTACAATACTTCACTTATCATCTTTCCTCCAAAGTGCAATGTGGTTCAACATTTAACAAAGAGAACAAGCATGTGGCTTACATTAATATTTACAAATGACAGAATTATCTACAAAATTCTGTCTAGCTATGCTGGCAGCCTTCACATATCTTCACGTATCCTCCTCAGAGAACTTCAGCTAGCTTTTAAGTGACCCTTGAAAAATGTTGCTTGAGAGGGTTAGGTCTATCTGAGTATACCTTACTCCATTACCTGTCTTGAAAGCCCATCTGTGTTGGCATTGCTACTCCCACTGCAGTGCTGCACTGGCATATCATATGCTTTTAAACCTAGGCTCCATCTTACCAAATTAGCATTTTGATGGCTGGCTCTGTTTAACCATGTTAGGGGATTGTGATTTGTCACTACAGTGAATTTTCTTCCATACAGATAAGACTGAAGTTTCTGCAGTGCACACACTATGGCTAGACATTCCTTTTCTACAGCTACATAGCATTCCTCCCTGGGTTGGAGCCTATGACTAAGATAAACCACTGGGTGCTCTTCTCCCCTCTGAATAAATCTATGTACAGCCCCCACCCCACAGTCTGAAGCATCCACCTGCACAACAAATTATTTGCTGTAATCTGGACTGGCTAAAACAGGGGGTCCTCCCAAAGCTTTTTTAAGCTTCTGGAATTCCTGCTCATGCTGTGGTCCACACTACCTTATCTGGCCTGTTCATCCTTGTCAGGTCTGTCAGGAGAGCAGCTATTTTACTATAACTGGGGACAAACTTTCTGTATTACCCTGCTGTTCCTAAGAATGTCCTCACCTGCTTTTTGCTAACCAGTGCAGGCCATGCCTGAATGGCTTCTACGTTGGCAGGTTCTGGCCTGATCTTACCACTCCCCACTCTATGTCCTGGGTAGGAGACCTCTGCCATACCCACCTGACATTTGCTGGGCTTAATGGTCAACCCTGCCCTCTGTAGTCTGCCCAGCACCTCCCTGACATGTTGAAGGTGCTCTTGCCAGGAATAGCTGTAGATGGCAAATTCATCTAGGAAGCAAGGGCATACCATTCTGCTCCTGCTAGGATATAAGCTACTAGCCTCTGGAAAGTTGCTGGGGCATTTTTCATCCCAAAGGGCATCCTTGTGAACTCGTACAAGCCAGAAGGCGTCACAAAGGCTGACTTCTCTCTAGCACTGGGAGTCAAGGGCACCTGCTAATAACCCTTGATAAGATCAATGGTTGTAAGATACTTAGCCCCAACCAGCTGCTCTAGGGCATCATCTGTCCTAGGCATTGGGTAAGCATCTGACTCTGTGTGACTATTTAATTTCCTGTAGTCCATACAGAACCTGCTAATGCCATCCTTCTTTGGCACCAGCACCACTGGGGAGGCCCAGGGATTGTTGGACTCTTGAATTACCCATAGTTCCAACATCTCCTGTATCTCCTCCATCAGAGTCTGTTTGACTCTCTCAGGCACCCTATAAGGGGCCTGCCCAGTAAACCTTTGGGGTCCAATATCCACGTGGTGCTGGTTTCCCAGTGAACATACCCCCAGACTCCTGTAACACTGCTTGGATTTCTCAAATATTGGTAGGATATAGCTGATGGGACATTGCTACCCCTTCCACTGATGTGTCAGTCTGAGCCTCACTGAGGAGATTGGTCACCAGATCTCCCTCAGACTTCTCCCGCAATTCACTGCAAATACTCAGCACAAGGGCCTACCTATCATGGTAAGGTTTCATCATGTTAACATGGTACAGTTTGTGCTCTTGGCTCCTGCCTAGCAGTTCCACCATGTAGTTAATATTACATACCCTTCTTACCACCTTGTACAGTCTCTCCCAAGCTGCTTGTAGCTTGTTGTGTCTGACATGGATGAGAACCATTACCTGCTGCTCTACAGCATAATCTTTAGCTCAAGTATTCTGGTCATACCAGACCTTTTTCTGTTGTTGGCCATCTGCCAGGTTCTCCTGGGCCAAGTCCATGAGTTTCCTGAACCTTGTCCTGAGGTTTAGGACATATGCCACAACAGATTCCTTGTGAGATTCACACTCACGTTCCCACTTATCACAAATTAAATCTAGATGTCCACTCACCCTATGCCCATACAGCAACTCAAAGGGTGAAAAATCTGTGGATTCCTGGAGAACCTCTCTGTAAGCAAACAACAGCTGGGGCAAATATTTGTCCCACTCCCTCATAAACTGGTCTGCAAATGTCCATAACATGGACTTGAGTGTAGATTTTAACCTCTCAAGAAGAACATTAGTCTGGGGATGGTAAGGGGTAGTCTTCAGGTGCTTCACCCCACAGTACTTCCACAGACAAGCCAGCAGGTCTGACATGAAATTGGCACCTCTGTCAGTCAGTATTTCTTTTGGGAAACCTACCCTGCTGAAAATCTCTAACAAAGCATTTGCCACCTTTTCTGCCTCAATAGAGGACAAAGCCATTGCCTCAGGGTATGTTGTAGCATAATCTACTACCACTAGGATATACTTTTTCCCTGTGGAACGTTTGATACTCAGAGGCCCCACAATATCCATAGTTACCCTCTGAAATGGATCCTCAATCACAGGCAAAGGCATCAAAGGAGCTCTCACCTTGTCTGCTGCCTTGCCTACCTTTTGGCATTGTTCACAGGTCCTGCAGTACCTGGTTATATCTCTGGAAGTTCCAGGCCAATAGAAGTTCTGCATAATACATCTCTTTGTACATTGTATACTCATATGACCTGTAAAGGGAACATCATGGGCTATGGCTAGAAGCGTCAGCCAGTAGGCTCTAGGCACTACCAACTGCTGTATTCTCTCACCTTCTAGCCCTCCCTCAGGGGTCCACTCTCTATACAGTAACCCTTTTTCCCAGTATACAGATTTCCCCTTCTCTTGAGAATCAGGTCCCTCACTAGCTATCTCTCTTAGACCTTAGAATGTAGGGTCTGAGAGCTGAGCCTGTTTCAAATCATTCTTTGTAACCCTTCCCAGCTCCCCTTCCACAGGAAGTCTGGCATCCTCTGACAGTGGTGACTCACTGTCAGCCTGCATACTACTACTCGCCTTTACCTTTGCATTCACTCTGTACAAGGGAAAATCTGTACCCACAAGCAGCTGTGGCTCACCTTCAGTCTCACTGCTACAGTGTAGCTTCCTCCCTGAAGTAACCACCTCACCAGTCCTGGCTGCAAGTATGTGGTTTGACTGGGTCTCACTCAGGCTACCAGACCTACATTCTTGTCTTGAAGCCTGACTGCATGTAATTGCACAATCACATAGTACTGCCTCATCAAAATCTTTTCCTATCAGGACATCTTCAGGATGGTAGTTTGGTACCCCTTTTGTCTCAAGGCAACCTGCAATTGGCATTTTGTCTTTTCCAATTACTGGCTGTCTCACCTTTATTTCCCCACCTTGCCTCCATGGACATCTGTATGCCACATGGCCCCACTGGTTACATTCAAAAAAATTTACCCTAGGTCCTGGATGTGTACCTGGACTAGTGGCTTCCCCTGCTACTGGCAGATTCTGTTGGGGTAATCTGGGCTACCTACCATGGGTTCCTTTAAACCCTTGAGCAGTACTGGGGGTCCCTTTCTTGTACAAGGATGCCCTGCGTGTTAGGTATAGGTCTCCATTCTTCCCCAACTCCTCTGAAGTAGCACATTGTCTATCAGATAATCAGATCCTCATGTCTTCAGGCAAAGTACTAAGGGCTTATTCCCTCACCAAAAGGTCTGCCAGCCCTTCAAAAGTGGTGATCTGTCATCCACTCACCCACCTATGAAAATAAGTGCTCAGTTCAGCAACATATTCACACACACTTTCATCGGCTTTGGGTCTATGCTCACATCTCCACCACCAGTCTGATCATCCTCTTGGTTGCTGTATTCTGATGCAGCTGTGATCAAAGCTGCAATCATGTCTGCCTTAGTCAGGTTTTTCTGCACCAGTCCTTTAGCCTGGCATATCTCAGTCAACTGTCTCCTTGTCAGGTTTCCATACTCCTCTGCTGACATGTTTGCCTGCTCTCCCTGACTAATTAAGCTCACAAAAGAAATAAAACAATTGTGATCTGGACTATCAATAGTCACTGCATGGCTGATTTGGAGTACAAGAACACCTTCAGTGATTACTATCCTCACCACTACAAGCCAATTGCCAAACAATTAATATGTGATGCTCGTGACTGGCCCAGCAATCAAGGAGCCTCAATCCTCACCACTAACACCAGTGAGGGGCATCCACATTTGTAAGGATAACAAATACACACACACAGTAAGGTACAATTTTCCTTAAGCGCACACAGAGATCACAGTCAGTCTGGGCTTGGTTTTTCCCTTTCTCTCCAGATCCCCAGTAAGACTCCCCACTGGCACAGCTATAGGGTCCAGATCTCAGCCTAGTGGCTAAAATCTCCAGCACCCTCTCTGTCCAACCAGTGCTTTGTGTCCCTGCCCAAGTAGCTGACACACACACACACTTAAAGATTTGATTTAGATACAAAAACACAGACACTCCTGGGGAAGGCTGGCACAGGTTCTCCAGCTGTGCCCCTTCCTGCCAGTCTATAAGGTAGTACCAGCTGCCACCATCCACTATATCAGCTCCTAAAAAGACCCTTATCAAAGGGTGTCCAATTATTACTGTGCAATATTATTATCCAAATGGTAAGTGTGACTGAACAGCAAAGCATATCGGAGTGGCTTGGCCAGTATCACTATATACGTGCAATGTACTCTTGAGCTTAAATTATCTCTACATAAAACAGCCACAGTTGAAAGGTTTAAAAATATTTAATAATAAATAAGAAGAACACAAGACAAAACTTCTTACTACACAGTGTTAGTCAAGAGTTCAGAGATAACAGGGAAATGCTTAAAATAATACAGTAGAATAGTTCTGACATCAATACAGAAAAACAACTAGTCTAATATTCATATTTCCAAGCTATATCTAACAGCAAACACAGTTCTAAAATAAACTTACATATAGAGCAAGACAGTGCTGGTGATGTTGAATGTTCTGAAGACAAATGCAAAAATGTTTTTCTGGTTCCTAGGCTAACAGAAACTCAGAGTTTAGCAGCCCTTTTGATCTTGAACCTGGTCAGAAAGCTACAGCAATAATAGACATTATATATGCAAATTCTAGCAATTAACTCTGGTCTCAAAACAATACCAGTAATTCCTTTATCCAGACATCTTGGCTTTGAGTTTTGAGATCAAACTATTATACAATGCTTGACTTATCAGTTTTCCTCCAGCAGAGTGCAATGTGGTTACTTTTTTGAAGTTCAACATTTAACAAAAAGAACAAACATGTGGCTTACATTAATATTTACAAATGACAGAATTATCTACAAAATTCTATCTAGCTAGGCTGGCAGTCTTCACATGTCTTCACATAGGAATTTGTATTTGCTTTTTCAAATGACTTTTCTTCAGGGTAAGATGGCCAGCTCAGTGTCACTCTGTAGTATGCAGCACTTCCTAAATATGTGTGTGTGTGTGTGTGTGTGTGTGTGTGTGTGTGTGTGTGTGTGTGTGTGTGTGTGTGTGTGTAGAGCACTTAACTTACCAAGAAAAGTCAATAGCCTACTTCTGTTGTAACATGTTTTTTGGCAATATATAATCTAATAATTAAATATATTGTTATATACTTTTAATATAGAGTAATAGCACATAATCTTTTTATCATCTTTATTAAATCACAGTTTAAACAATGATATAAGTACTTTCTTGATACCTAATTTGAAATATTGTTAAATCCAAGATTCCAGTGTTTGGCGAAGATTGGGGGCAGAGGTGGGGTGGTAGCTTGCATGCCCCATTAAAATTATCCAGATTGGGTGACACAGATACTAAGTTTGGCCCTGATTGCAATTAATGTTATTTACAAATTAGCTCTGGGTTTCTCTTCTCCCAGAGTATAGCATGCCTAACACTGATGCAAGACTACTTAACTACGAAGACCACTATTACAGTATAATCAAAGTGAATGCCGTTACAGTGTCTGATCAAAAATTTCAGCAATTTAAGAGTAAATAACTCCTTCATCTCTGACAAAGGTAAGTGGAGGTGGAATTCCTTGAATGTCAATAACATGGGAAAAAAAGCCAAAGAACAAAACATTCATCACTGTTTTCCATAGAAAATCATTGCTTTTGTGATTTTTCTAAGTGTATGCCAGCAATGATTCACTTGTTTTGGAAGATGTCTACTTTCTTCAAGTTACTGAATCCTGGATTGACTCACTGTTTAAATGTTTGCACTGGAAATGTCAACTGATGAAAAGCTAAAAAAAAAGACTGAAAACCTGGAGAAGAGCAAATCTCAAAAATCACTCTTCACCTTCTTTTTGTGGGGGGGGGGGGTGCACATCCCTTGCACCCCCACAATCCCTGAACTTATATATACAAATTCCAAGATCATCATACCTCAGACAGAAAAGGAAATATTTCGAGAAATGGCATCTTGGACTTGGTATATACAAGTCCGATCTTTTGGCCATTGAGTCTCTGCCTTTCTGGCTTCTTCTAGTGGGTCATGACATTTCAAATGGTTACCTCCTGCCTGTTGGTGTGTTGTTGTTATACTTCTTGGATTTGCAGGTGGCCTCCCCTACTGTAAATTTGATCTGGGGCACTCCTCCCAGTCTAGTATCATTAGCTCATGCTACCTAATACAGAGAGAACATCTGAGAAGGCCTTCTGTTACTCCTTTCTCCTTTGCTTAAAACAAAACAAAAAAAAATTGCCTAAATCTCCTTGTGTTCTGACTGTGCTTCTCAAACATTTTGGAAATATAGAGTATATTTTAGTGCATTTATTAAAACTGTATTTGCCTTAATATTGCTACAACTGAAGTGCTCTAGGTTGCACTGCATCTGAATTGTTTGTGTGTTTTAGCTGCTTTTCTGTATATATATAGACTTCTCTGTATATGTAGACTAGCTACTTATTCTACTGTACTACTGCCTCTTAAATCGTTTTTCAGTTGTGCACTTGCCTTGCTTCATTTAAAAAGTTTTAAATTGATAATTTTATAGAGTTTTAATTACATTTACTGTTTAGGACTACACACTCAAATGTGTTAGCCTTTTATGTGTTTATTTACTGTATTATTGCATTGGTTAGCCTTTTTTAACAAAAAAAAAAATACTATCTTGTTTGCTCATTTCCCACCTTTCCTAGTCAGTATAGTCCAGATCCCAGGCTTTGCTTGTCTCATGACTTTATTTTCTGTGTTCATAGCTACCCAGACCGTGATGTGGTAGAGGGAAGTCCTACTGCTTACCAGTGGGAGTGGTGAGCATTGAACTGCCTATCTAACACTAGAGGTGTGGTTTCCAGCTCCAAAATTGAAATTGCATTAGCCTTTTTGGGCTGATTTCTATCCCTTTCAACTTTCTGGCTTAAAAATGCATGTGTTTGTGCATTTTTCACATGGAGCAGCACTGCTGGGCTACAGTTAAATTTTCCCTGAGAACTAGCTGGTTTCTCAGTAGTAGCATTAAAATCTGAACCCCTGTGACTAGCACTTGCTCTAGAACCTGCTGGAAAGCACTAGGAAGCCTGAAACTGATACAAGCTCTCAACTCTCCTTGTCAATAAGGGGAAATTAATTGTAGCACTAAACAGCCTATAATTACAAAGTACCTTGCAAAGGTAAGGGAAAACAGCTCTTGCACATTACAAAAAAGCACCTAAACAGGCATGTCCAAGGGTCAGCTTTCAGTGATTTCTCCTGTCCACCCGGCAAATCTGGGCATAATGGGGCAATGTGGCAACTGCTTCATGTACACAGACAAGCCTCTCCTCCCACCATCCAACACTACAACCTGTGAGACATGCACTTACATAGCCAAACTGGAAGCAAAGCTCTCTCCAGCCAAGATTGTGCTAGACAGTCAAGAGGAGAAGGTTAACACCTGCTCTACACCTCAAGCAATGCATAGCCCTTCAAAACCTACACCATCAACACCCACACATAGCAACACTAAACCCACATATGCGGAGGCCCTTAACATTAACCTGCTCAAGCAACAAGGACCTTCGAAGCTGAAACGCAAACAAACACCAGTCACAACCAAAGTGACACATAGCTCACAACACCAGTGTGCCACCCAACAACAGCCCCTAAGGCAAGACAATGTACCCAACACTTTAGTCATAGGTGACTCTATAGTCAGGCACACTGATGTCCCACTCACCAGGCAGAACAAGGAGAAAATTATAGTCAGCTGCCTGTTGGGTGCCAGGATCTGCCACATAACACATGCACTCAATTCACTCCACATCAAGTACAAATACGACTCTGTCATTGCCCATGTTGGAGTGAATGACTTGAGATGTACCTCCCTGGACTACATGAAAAGAGGCATGGAAGAGCTCTCAGATCATGTGGCCCAGACAGGTATGACACTAGCCCTGAGTAACATCCTGCCTTTGTCCAGAATGATACCGCAGTATAAGGACAAAATGATTGACTTCAACAATTGGCTAAGCTTCTGGTGTCATTCACAGGGGATCGAGTATCTGTCTGCCTGGGAAGACATGATCAACAAACCACGACAATTTGCCAGAGATGGTCTGCACCTGTCACCCCTGGGATTCAGGTTACTGGCTAAAGCTCTTGCCACCCCTAAAATGCTTTTTTTAGACAAGATTCAAAGTACAAAACCACCACCGTAACAGATACAAGCATGCAAAATCTGAAGGTAATGCTACTCAATGCTAAAAGTCTAAACCTCAAAATGCATTCTCTTGAGGCACTCCTAAAAATGGAGGACATCGATATCTGTGCAGTAACTGAGACCTGGATCAATGCTCCAGAGAGCACCCCTGCAATACCAGGTTACAACTCTTACCACACTTTTCGGCCACAAAACCAAGACCGACACACTAAAGGCGGAGGAGTGTCCATATTCACCAAGGATATTCACACCTCCAGGCTAGTTGCCCAACACAATGCATCTGAAATTCTCCAGGTGCAACTAACACTAGGTAAGACTGCAATCCAAATTGTAGCTTGCTACAGATCCCCCACCATGCCCCAAGATTCTCACTGCACCTTTCTAAACATACTGGAAAATATTAAAATGCAACCAAACACCCTAATACTGGGTGATATCAACTACCCTGCCATTAACTGGGAAAACTACTTGGGTACCAACACCTTTTCCCAATGATACTTGGAATGCATAAATTTCAATGCCCTGGATCAACTAATCCATTGTCCCACCAGGGGTTCCAATATCCTAGACCTGGTCATTACCAACATGGGAGATAGATGCTCTACACCAGTGGTCACCCTCTCATTGGTTAGGTCTGACCATAAGCAAATCACCCTTGACATCCACATCCCATACCCACCCCCCAGTAAGGAAACCTCCATAAAAAACTTCTCCAAAACCAACTTCATGCTACAAACTTCATGATACCATGCAGATGGGATCTGAAAGTTTGACTGCTGAATCCTACAATAAGGCACTGTACGAGCACATCCACTCGTGCATGAATCATGCCAACCCAAATAGAACCAAGATGCTCTCCTCCAAAAAAAGGAAGTCAATCTGGTGATCCCCTACTATAAACAAACTATACAACAGAAGGAAGAAACTGTTTCAGAAAAGAGGAAAATCCCAGGATACAAAAAACTCCCTTACCAGCCTCAGTAAGAAGCTGAGATCCCTAATAAAATCCTCAAAAGCTAGTTACAAAAATAAAATTGCCAAAGATTCCAAAGGCAACCTCAAGGCATTCTATAGCTATGTCAAGAATTTAAATGGCAATGCTCAGATCTGCTCTGAGCTACAACAGAATGGCATTAAACATACTGATCCCAAGGATATTGCCAATATTCTGGCAGACTGATTTAGTGCCAACTTCACCCCCCTCTTACCCCCTAAAAGGCCCATCTCAATACCAAAAGATTGCCAAACTCCAGTAATCACGACCACAGAGGTAGAAATCACACTCTCCAAAGTTAAGAATACAGCATCCATGGGAACAGATGACATACCAGGCTGTGTTCTACATGAACTACAAAATAAACTGGCACCTCACCTAAGTGTCATGTTTAATCATAGGCACACCTCAGGCTTCATGCCCACTAAGTGGTGCACAGCTACAGTTATCCAACTCCACAAGAGGGAGTCCACCTTGGATCCCAGGAACTACCGTCCAATCAGTCTGACGAGCCTGATCTGCAAGGGCATGGAACGCATTATCAGGGAACTTATAAACAAAGACATTGGCAACCTTCAAACACTGGACCCCACACAGTTTGGGTTTGTGAAGGGCCGATCTTGTCTCCTGAACCTGACTGACTTCTTTGAATCAGTCTCCAGAGCTGTGGATGAGGGTAAGGCAGTCCACACAGCCTATCTGGACCACGCCAAGGCCTTCAACCATCCCCCACTCTGGAATCATAGGTAAACGTACTAAGCTGGGCATAAATTCCTACGTCACTCGATGGGTTGCCAACTGCCTTACTGACAGAACCCAGACTCTAAAAGTAGCCGACTCAAAATCCAGCTCCAGACAAGTGACAAGTGGAATACCTCAGGGTTCAGTCCTGGGACTGTTCTTGTTTGGCATCTACTTCTCTGAAGTACAGGACAACACTAAGGGACTCTGGCTAACAAAGTTCACAGATGACTGCAAACTGGGAGCCATTATTGAATCCCCAAATGATGTGGATATTCTACAAAAGGGCCTTACAGAAACAGATGCTTGGTGCCAGAGCCATGGGCTCAAGCTTAATGACAAGAAATGTATAGTTATCCCTTTTGGAAAAAAAACATGTACCCATGAATTACCACATAGGTGGCAGTACAGTAAACATCTAAAGTGTGATGAGAGACTTAGGGACACAGGTGGACAGTGGTCTCACCTTTGATAACTACATCGCCACAACAGTAAGTCAGGAAATCCTTCTATGTGGCACACCTCATCACTAAGGGATTTTCATCCAGAAGAAAGGAGGTCATTGTACCACTGTATTTATCCCTCTTTAGACCCATTATAGAGTATAACGCCCCATTTGGTATGTACCTCACAAGACATCTGCAGCAGTTGGAAAGGCCACAGAAATACCTCACTAAAAGAATCACAGGCCTAAAGCAGATGCCATATGCTGACCATCTAAAAAAACTTCAGCTATACTCTGTGGCATATCGTTTACTCAGAGGTGATCGCTGCTTAACATACAAGGCCATGTCAAACCCTGAGCTGTTGGACATGCTCCACTTAAAGAAATCCCAATCCTTCAGAGCCACACGCTCCAGGGATATAAACCTTGTCATCACAATGAACAAAACATGCTGGAGGGATAGGTTTCTGACCCAGAGACTCCTCATACTCTGGAATAGACTTCCCATACATGTCAAGCAGAGCGCCTCCTTGGCCCTCTTCAAAAGGAACCTTGACGATTGGATGGGAAATAGGAAAATCACCCCGGGGATCATGTCATTCGCCCTGCTAGACAGGGGTCCAGGGAAGTAAATATTGTGGCAAGAAATATCCAGGGAATTGTTATGACTAGGCTTGTATAGGCCCTAGGGCTGATAGCCTAGTACCAGCCTATGAACCTATGAACCTATGGTATTTATAGGTTCTGTGGAAGTGGGGGGTGGTGCTTTTGTCCATGCAAAAAATACTTAATGATAATTTTTTGCCTATCTGTGTTTTGGGCATTATTTTTGAGCATTTCAGCTGATTGCCATTGCTGCAAAATGAAGCCAGGGACATCTCTATGGCAACATGCAAAGGTTTGTTTATGCTACTACTAGGAAAAAGTGACACAGAAAGTTCTTCCAAGACATGAAAATGATGACTGTTCATCACACTCCAGTAGTATGTTTACTGTTTTCTTTTTTTTTTTAGTTTGTTATCTCTTGATACAACTTTTACTGCTTCAGTGCCTCTTTGTGAATATGATCAGTGGTGATAAGTTATACCCCGTACCAACAGGCAAACGTTTATAATATTAAAACAAATAATGTGGTTTCAGTTTTACTGTAGGATGAACTGAAAAAACAAGGATTTTAAATATAAAGGTACAATAAACCAACATATCACACACACACACACACACACACACACACACACACACACACACACACAAACGCACACATAAGGATTTTTTTTAATTCTGCATTTAAAGTAGAACACTGTTTAGTAATAAAAGTGATGCCACAGACAGAAAAAAATAGCACACAGAATCTGCATGGTATGTTGACTACCTTTGCCATAATATAGTGAAAACAAAATTCTGTGCGAAGATCAGATTTTGTATTTATCTGTTCATTTATGAATGCCTTTCTCTCTATGTACAAGCCTGCTGGTTATTTCAGTACAATATGTTTTTTGAGGCCTGTAACAGAATGATAAAAGCATCAAGTCAGTCCCTGTTAAGAGACATGGGGTTAGCCTTATGCAGAAAAATAATCATACAGTAACAACACAAAGAAAAATCAATTAAAAAAGTCTAGCAATTAAGGGCCGTTTACAGTGCCTTTTTTATGGAATATATGCATATAGCATAATATGATTGTTCTTATCTGACATCCAAGTTCTTTTTTGCCCTCTAAAACTGACACATGAAGGTCTGAAGAAATCATTTGTAAATGTGCAGGCATTCCTTAGCATCCTGCAGTTTGTTACTATCAATTGGCCCTTTATGCTTCTCAGTAGAGGCCGGATGTTTGCAGTTGCTGGCAGCTGTTGTTTAAGTCTTAGCTAACAGCTGATACACTGGCAGTACACATTGAAAGAGTGCAGCTTAGAGCCTGGGAAAGGTCCTTATGCTGAATGCCCACAACACAGATGGGTAATTAGCTTACTACATACAAGATTAGCAAACTTCCATTAGAGATGGTGTATCTGACCTGCTTTTCAAAAGTCATTAGAAATTAGGCATGGTGTTCATTCTCAAGAAATGCAAATAATCTGTGAACAGACTGCACTTGGTTTCTTGAGCTGTAATTGGATCTATTTATTACAAGATAGAAGGGGAAGCAAACTTTATGTAACACTTTAATATCCTTTGTCTTATATTTTAATAAATTTACAAAGACAGTGTTTTTAACACCTAACTCATTTTTTATTTCTGTCTGTCTTTCTCTTGTGAAAGAGCAGGATAAATGCAAGTTCAACTGCATTCCAAATGGAAGCATTTGTTACAGCAGTTTGCTTGTTTGGCTTTAATAAATGAAGTGGCAATGTCTGCAGCAATATAGAAGACCAGATAAATTTAAATCACATAACAACTCCAACTACCTTATGAAATATTGTGCTGTACATTTGTTAATACTATGCAGTCAGTATGTAATCTTACAGCTTGGCTGCATCAATGATTTAACTGTCTTTGTAACTATACTTGTAAATTTGTATCGCATGCTTTTTTAACCTAATATTTGAAAATGGTAGGTTCACCATGCTCTGTGAAGCATTGCATTAATGAACTACCACAAATGCAATTTTCATATTTCAAGGTAAACATTACCATGCTGCAGCAACTTAAACAACTGCTATGGCCAATATAGTCTGTAACAGTGGAAAGTGTGACAAATAAATAAACTGTAAACATTTCATTAGATGTACCCTTCATGTCATTTGTGGTAGAGAAAGTCACAGAGCATAAAAAAAATTTATTGATTAAAAGAATATCACCCTCTTTTGTTTTATCTTACTGTCCTTTCATCCCTCATATAATGCTGTATATGTCAAAACATGTCCATTACATGAAGTAATCCTAGTAATCCTCTATTCTGTCTAGTCAGAAAACATACACAGACTTCATGATATCACCTCCTTATGAACTTCATCTTCTAATCCTTGGTTGGATCCCCTCACTGTCTTATTGGATATTGGATAACTCAGAAGGTCAAATATTCAGGCCATCCTTGAAAATATGTACCTGTGTTTATTATGTTTTATACATATTAATAAAGTAGTACATTGTATGAATATTGCCACACTATAAATAGCATGCTACATTGTATGAATGTTGCAGTTCTTTATCACTTTTAAAGGCAAATTCCAAGATATGAACTAAAAATATGTGTCAGACTCAGAAAGGGCCACCACCAGATGTAAGCCCTAACATGGGCTACTACCACTGGAGGTGGTCACTACTGATTCAAAAACAGGCACACTGTGGTGACGATATGCTCTCTGTAGGGTCTCTGCAGTTGGGCCATCTCCTAGGTTCAGCTATGCTAATCAGACATTTCATGGGAGTGGCTTGTGCTAATTAACCATGTGCCCACCCCCTGAAATGTCCTTAGTAAAGGCATTTATCTAGGCTGTTTAAGTTACTTCGACAAGCCGAGTTCATTAACTCAGTCAAAGATTTGCATTCACCTATTACTTTCAATGTGCAAGATTTCTTTAGATGTAAGTGCTGAAGAGTTTAATGGACAAGTGTTGAGTGTTTGTGTGCGTATATGTAAATGTGTGGCTGTATCATCGTCATTATCATCATCTGCCATCATCTACCTCATTTTTTCCATTTTCTAAATGGGTCCTGGATGTCATGTCAACTATTGCCATCTCTCTCTATTCAATGGCACTGTCATATCTTCTTTGGCCCTCATGCCTGACTGTCATAGGCTTTCTTTCACACAATCCATCAACTTTGTTGCTGGATTCCCTCATTTCCTCTTCTTATTTCCAGTCAATCCCAATTCTTCTTCACCAGATTGTCTTCTGCTTTTCTGCACATGTGCCCGAACTACTATAATCTGTTCTGTTTGACCTTTTCTGCAATTGGAGCTATTTTGGCTTCTGACCTTATATCTTCATTTGTCTCACACTGTGCATCCTACCACCCATCTCAGACACTTCATGTTCATACCTCTAGTTTCCTTAACTGCTCTGCCTTCACTGCTGAGGTTTCTGTACCATACAGTATTACTTGTTGCACCACTGTTTTATACACCTGACTTTTCAGCTTCTTTAGCAGTCTTCTGTCATATACTACACCTAACACTCTGTATCAGTTCGCTGCAGCACCTCTGATTCTAGATTTGACCTCCTCATTCAGACTTCCCTTCTCTTCAGCCACCCATCCCAGATACCTGTAGCTGTTAACCTTTTCCACTATTTTTCCTTCTATCTCATTTCTCAGCTTCTTCTGATTTCCTCCATTTGCTGTCATTGCACCTGTCTTATCTGTACTCACTTCATGCCGCATGCCTATAGTTTTACATTCCATTTCTCATCCTTTGCTGAAGTTATTGCTTAGAGTCTGACTGTAATGCCACATCATCTGCATACAGCAACTTTGCTGATCCGTCCCTGATGTAGTCAATAATCACTGTGACTGACAATGGGTTCAGAGCTGAACCATGATGTGCACCCACTCCAACTGGATTCCCCTTTGTGAGTCTGAGCACTGTCTGTATTTGTGTCATTGGGTCTTTGTACTTAGCTTGCACTAATTCTATCAATGTTTCTGGGACTTTGAACCATTACAGAACTGTCCAAATCAGCTTTCTTGGGACCTTGTTATATACTTTCTCCAAGTCTAGGAATGCTCAGTTGGACTCTTTCTTCTCCTTTAGCTACTGCTCAACTATCTGTCTCACTACAAACATCAGGTCTGTGTGCTGCATCCTGATCTGAATGCAAACTGCCCATCTCCCAGCTTACTTTTCTACTGATGTTCTTCGTGTTTCACTGTTGCAGTCATTACATTTGGGTTATCTGCTTGCAGTAGCCCTCAGTCGGCCTGATTAACAAAGTCTTGGGTCCTACGTTGGTTGCTATCTCTTCTTCCATGACATCAGGTCATCAGGGGTATAAAACATGCAGCCGACATCATTACATTGTTACATCAGTATTTCTTGCTATGCAGTGCCCGAAGCAGAAGCAGTTTGCAAGTGCCGGTCGGCCGACTCCTAAAATTTTCATTTTCGAGTTTCAGAACCGAAGTCTTCAACTAAAAGCTAAGTACCCCATTGGGGAAACTTTTTCTTGCTCTTAACCAATGTCAGTAAAAGTAAATAATTGTATTTCCTGTGGAAAGCAAATACCTCAAAAAGATTTTAATTCATACTGTATTCCTTGCCTAGGTCCTGACCACGACGTACCTCGCTGTTGGTTTTGTGCCTTATTTAAACTACGAACTATCCATCATCGGTATATTTGTGCTTCTACATTTTTTGGTGCTCAATTCAATTATCCTGATATGTCTACGGTAAGCCATCCGACTACCGACATTCTGAAAAAACGCAAAGATAAAGACAGAGACAGGCCGCCAAGTTCGCCGGTACTCAGTGAAGTGCTTTCGCAGCCCCTGATACCCATTACTTCAGATTCGCAGGCCTCTACAGAGCCATTCGGAGTCTGGTATGCACCAAGATGCTTCAACTGTGGAACCTGTGGATGTCTCTACCTTGGATGGGTCCAGAGCCGCTGTGCAGGTACCGACTTCTGAGGGTGTATTCAGGCCTACTGACTTGTATATTAAACTGGCGTCATCTTCTTCTTCAAAGCCTAAAACTCAAACCATGCCTAGAAAACTGACGCCCAGACCACATGGTCAGGCCTCTATGCCTAAAGAACAAATGATAAGAATGACTGAAGACCTTATTACTTTAATCAGGGGAAGCCAACCTTCCCCCTTTAAGAGACCTAGGACTGAGTTTGCTTATGATACTTCTGACCAGGATTCTGAAATTTCTTACCCTATGATGACCAGGATTTACTCGTATCTACCTATAAGGATTCTGATGCTGAGGACTCTATTCCCTCTGCTCCACCCCCCCACCCCCACCCCCCCACAGGATTTCTCTTTTGATGAAAACTTGCATACTCTCAGGGAGCTTTTTCATTGGGAAAGTTAGGATTTCTCTGATTCTAAAAAGAGGCTTAGGGATTTCTTACTCCTGCCCCAGCACAGGCCTTTAGCTATACCTCCTGTACTGGACATTGTTGATGATGCCTTTTCGGAATCTAGCATGGCCCCCTGACTCTTTACCTCCTGCTTCCAGAAAACCTGATAGATATTACAGGGTTCCTGACTCTCACAAGTTCCTTTTCAAAACTCCTACTGCGGATCCTGAAACCATTTCACAGGGACCCAAGGGCATTAAAGCTACTACTGCCAAAAATCCTACCCCCTCTGATAGAGATTCCAAGGTGCTGGATAGATGGGGTAACAAGGTATACACTTCTGCAACTTTGGCCAGTAGGGCCTTGAATTGCCAATTCTATATGTTAAAGTATCAGCTGCATATTATTGGATTACTTAAACAGAAAATTATGTTGATTCCTAATTGTGCTGAAAATAAGGATTTACAGGATTTTATGCATTCTGCTGAACAAGTTGGTAAACAAACATTGCAATGTGGTTTTGATTCACTAGAGGCATCTTGCAGGCCTGCGGTAACTGGGTCTGTACTTAGAAGGCATGCTTGGCTTAAGGAGCATTCCTTGCCAGATCATGTTAAAGTGAAATTACTGGATGCTCCCTTAAATCAGAGCCACCTGTTTGGCAACAAGGCAGAAGAAGTTCTTAAAAAGATGGAGGAAAAAACTAAATCTATGCAAACTGTTAAAGACTTTTTTAAAAGTACAACCTCCAAGATTTAGTAGGCATTGGCCTTCTAAGAATTGGTCCTTTCCTGCCTCTTCCAGACCTTCTCAGTCCAAACCCAGATCCAGCAGAGCACCCAGGCTTCAGTCCCAGGGGATGCACAGGACTAAGCAGTGGGGGGCCTCCACTTCCAAATTTGGGAGTAATAAAACTCCCCCCTATGGTAAACTGTCTCAATGACTTCTTTTTAAAACTTCCAAGCACTTCTCAACTGACTGCCCCTTTGGGGGGAAAGATTGCACTTTATGCAAAGAACTGGGGACTCATTACCCAGGATGAATTGGGTTTTAAATATAGTATCCCAAGGATACAGATTTCACTTCCACACGTCACCATCTCCAAGCGGTTGGCCAGATCTACCGCCAAAGCAGTGGGCAGAGGCCCAAAAGCAAGTACTCTCTCTCTCTCTTAAGCATAGGGGCTATTCAGTTAGTACCAGAAGAGAAAAAGGGACAAGGTTTCTACTCGAGATTTTTCCTGGTACACAGAAAAGACAATTCATGGCGTCCTATCCTGGACCTGCCTATTCTAAACACCTTTCTGGTGATTCCAAAATTAAAGATGCTGACTCTTCACCAGTTGCTTCCTATGCTAAGCAAAGAGTTGGCAACACTAAATTTAAAGGAAGCATACCTGCACATCCCAATCAGTGAATCTTATAGAAGATACCTATGCTTCAATGCAGGCTACACGCACTGCTCTTTAGCTTATCTACTGCACTCAGGGTATTCACAAAGTGCCTAGCTCCAGTCATTGCATTTTGCAGGCAAAGAAATATTCAAATATACCAATACCTGGACGATTGTCTAATTCAGGCAGAAAACCAGGACATACTTTTGAATCATCTGGCTTTTGTACAGAGGGTGCTAACTTGTCTGGGGTGCACCATAAATGAAAAGAAGTCACACCTGGTACCCTGTCAACAAATTATATTCCTGGGAGCAAGCTTGAATACAACTTCCCAGATGGCTTTCCTCACACCAAAGAAACAAATTCATTTGACAACCTACTTCAGCGGTCACAAAAATCCTGCTATCTGCAAGGCAAATACTACAAGCCTTGGTGTTTATGGCCTCCTGCATTCTTCTAATTCCATATGCAAGACTGCATATGAGGAAACTACAATGATATCTAAAAAGCCTAATGTGTCAACATTCTCAGGATCTAGAAGCAATGATTCTTATCATTCCTTGTCTATGCTTAGAGTCCCTTTGGTGGGCAGAGACCTTCCACCAAAACAAGGGAATACCATTCACACTACCCCCTGCCACTCAAACCCTAACAACAGACGCATCAGACTATGCATGGGGGGGGTGCACCTGGCAGGGAAGTGCATTCAGGGCAAATGGAACCCAATTCAAATGCACCTTCACATCAATCATAAAGAAATGTTAGCTGTACAGAATGCTCTGACAGCCTTCAAGGACCACATTCTTCCAGGACAATTAATGGTAAAGACGGACAACACCACTGTTATGTGGTACATAAACAAGCAGGACGGTACACATTTTATCCCCTCTGCAGACTAACCATGGCATTGTTTGAACACAGCCTTGAGCTACCAAGTACATCTACAAGCTCAATTCCTGCCAAGAAAACTAAATACACTGGCAGATGGACTAAGCAGAATCCTCATGGACCCAAACGAGTGGAAACTGGAACCAAGGATTTTCAACATGTTGACAAGCAAATGGGGGAGCCCAGATATAGACCTGTTTGCCTCTCCCCAGAACTATCAATTGGAAAAATTTTGTGCAAGGACTCCCCACAGACAAGCTTGGAAAGTGGATGCTCTGTCCTTCATGTGGAAAAACCTATCAGTTTATGCCTTTCCTCCTCTGCCTCTGCTCTCCAAAGTACTACTAAAGATCAAACAAGACAAACCAAGGATGATTTTGATTGCACCAGCCTGACCACGCCAACACTGGTACCCCCTCCTGTGCAGTGTGTCACTGTTGGCCCCATGGCACCTGCTTCAGACTCCTACCCTGCTGTCTCAGCAGGATCACCAGATTCTGCACCCTCAGCTTCAAACACTGAACCTAGCAGCCTGGCTAATTACCTAAGCTCTCCTTTACCATCCCTCAGTAAACCAGTGATGGATGTCATTTTAGAGGCAAGGCGGCCTAGTATCTTATGCTGAAAAATAGAAAAAAATGCTGTGCCTGGAACCAATCTCAAGAGATGAGCACAGCAGTTGCCCAATTTACCTCAGATTTTACAATACTTAACTGAGATACTTCACAAGGTCCTGTCTTTTTCATCAATAAAAATGCACGCCTCAGCTATTTCAGCTCATTATAACACATAACCTCCCCTCTTCTCTCTTCCAGTGCACAAGCAGTTCCTCAGAGAGACCAAAAAATTAAGACCACCCAGGAGAGCTCCAACTCCAGCCTGGGACCTTAACTTTGTATTGGATAAGCTCACCCTTCCTCCTTTCGAGCCAGCTGCTACTGCAGATTTAAAATTCCTTTCTTGGAAAACAGCTTCCCTTTTAGCCATCACTTCAGCAAGAAGGGTATCTGAATTACAGGCCCTTATGGCAGTGGAGCCTTTTATCATCTTTCATGCAGACAGGGTGTCCCTCAGGACCAATCCCTCTTTCATGCCAAAGGTGGTATCCAGTGGGGCCTTTAATCAGTCCATTCATTTGCCTACCTTCTTTCCTAATCCACAGAACAAAGGGAAATGGATACTGCACTCCTTAGATGTGCACAGGCAACATAGATTCTACTTGGACAGATCTAAACCTCAAACGAAATCTGAACAACTGCTGGTGGCATTTGCTGCAGGGACAGAGGGGAAGGCTATTTCAAAGTGAACCATCTCCAAATGGATAGGCCATTACATTCACTTCTGCTATAAGCACCATGGAAAAAACCTATCCCACAGGGGATCAGATCCCACTCAACCAGGGCTGCCTCTGCCTCTACCTCTACAGCCTTTCTCTGAGGCAAACCTACAAGGGACATCCTAGAATATGCTACCTGGAGTTCTGTACATACTTTCACCAAGCATTACCATTTGCCAGTTTTCTCTAAGTCCAGAGCTGGCTTTGCCACTGAAGTTTTGCAGGGCCTTATAGCTGGTCCTAATGCTATCTAAATTCCTCCTCCCATCCTTAGCTTTGGGAATCTACCCAAATGTAATGACTGAAAAAGTGAAACACGAAGAACCTAGTACAGTTGTGTACACTTACCATAAATGTAGCTGTTTGAGTGTATTCACTGTTGCAGTCCTGGTTACCCTCCCTCCAACCCCCTGACTTCATTTGGCTATACCTCTTTTCTCCTTTTCAATGCTTAAAAGCTTTTTGATGTATTTGCTTTTTTGTTTGAGGTATAACCTTGTATATTTATAGATTTAATTGCTTCCCGTTAGGGGGCACCTGACATCAACAAGGCTTAGAGAACATACACAGAAATTCACTGTATTAATAAAATGAATAGATGTGTTATGTTACCTGGAAAAGTTATAGAAACTACATTTTTTAATAAAATATTTACAAGATGGAGGGGATCTAATTCAAGGTTTTAAAGCAGCAATGAATTTATGTCTTTGGGAAAGCCTTAGACTTAACTAATAAGAGAAATATAATTGGCAAAGTTAGACAAATAAGAATTCTCTCAAATAATGGGAGATCTGCCAGTTGGTTTATAGAAATGGCTGTTATCTTTTGGAATAAATTACCATCATACATTAAAGACAGTCAGTCTTTAGATGCATTTAATAAATCTTTGGATGTTCATTTTAATAAATCTTATTTTCAGTAGTGATAAGATGATTTGTATTTGGTCTATGTTTGTTGCTTATTGTATTGTGTTGTAATACGTTTGATGATCCTGGCTTATTCACTTCCCACCTTAATCCAGAGGGCGCAAATGAAGTCTGGTATCCAACTTGTGACCCAGAGGGTGACTAACCAGAAAGAGAGCATAAAGGATTAGTCCAGATAAAATCACTTTAACTAGTAGATCTAGGAAACTCTGTCTCTGATACCCTTTCTGTGGGAGGAATGAAGACACATTGTTGGAGTTTCCAGTAGTTTATTCAGTTAAGCAGGTAGATGGATGAGTGTTCTTGTTCTAATACATTACATTCAACAGGTCAGTTATTTAAAAAGGCAGTTACAGACAATGGTGGAAGGATCCATGACAGCTGATTGGAGGAAAATCAGGGAAATGGAAAAACAAGGAAACAGTCCCAAAGCTTAGAGGTTAGCCCCATTTTTGAATATTCCTGAAAGACCTGTGATGGTTTATCAGCTCAGCAGCCTGTGGAACCCCATTCTTAGTTAAAATTTTCTATTTTTATTTTTATTTTTAACTTCTAACAAACAAAACATGACAACACACTATGATCTAGAACTATGGAACGATATTTAAGAAAACACTTTCACCTCAGCTTCATCAGGTCCATCTAACAGAGTGGTTTACACTTTGATCATTGATAATGCCTGCCTTTATGAGGCTATCAACTTTATTAGTCTGTTTTGTAACACGTGTAAAATGAGAGGCTGTTTCTGCATCATTGGGGTTCATATTCCTTGAAGACAAGAATGAAAGCTTCATTCCTGCAACACTGTTGTTTTTGATTGGATAATTGGGTTGGTTTCTGTTTCTTTGCTTTTAATAGCCAGTGTTTTAAACAAGTTTTACTTATTTGCTCAAGCTGTTCAAAGCTGCAGTGAGAGGCCTTCAGGCATTTGCTGTTCTGTGATACTGGAAAAGGATAAATGCTTATTTTCAACTGTTTTCTGCACTTCTGTTTTACTGTATATCTGTGTAATTTGTGCAATTGTTTTTTTTGTCCCACCTACCCACCCAGCTGTTGTGGTGGTCTTAAGTCTTGGTGGCCTTGAGTTGCCCACGTCTAGTATAAAGTTGATACTGTACACTCCCCCCAGTCACATTACATCAGCTTATTCTACTATTTATAGTGAGAACTTAGTAAAGGCCCACCCTTTATAACTTCTGAACCTTGAATTATCTCATTATCTTCTGTCTCTTCACTTTCTACTAAAAAAAACAAAAGAAAATAGTAATGTACCTCTTTCTACTTTATTTTGCTGCTTCTGCTTAGGAGTTCAACTGCATTTAATTTGCCGTATTTATTACTGCTTGTTGGTAACCTCACTAAATTGATGACAGTATTCTACTGAATTGCTACTTTGTGCTGTCTGTTACTGTTGTGATTTGTGAGCTACTGTTTCAAAGCAATCTACTGATTAACTATACTTCATTGCTATCTACTGCAATTCATTACTGTTTGCATTTTACTGCATTTTGTTGCTGTTTAACTGTATTTTTTCATACTGCGAGTTATATTCTTTTGACTATAAGTGATTAATCTATGCTTCATTGTGAGTTTTTTCTTACTGAGTTCTTAACCTTAAAATTGAGTAGCATAGTCTAGATGCAGGTCTGTGGCATCCAGAGCATCAGTGGCATGATTTTTAATGCTTTTTGACGTATTCCAGCTACAAGTTTTCCCTTAGTAGCACTTGTGTTATTAGCTAGTAGTACTTCTCATAGACCTTCCTCCCTTAACCCTCTTAGCTCTTTCAGTTTCTGACAAATACGGATGGACAATTTCCTACATTTTCTCCTACCAGTCTAGTTGATATGGGCATCCTGAGACAGTGTAGCAACTACCTTATGTACATGGAAAACCCTCTACTATTACCACCTAGGAACACAATTTGTGAGATATGCAAATACATCAAGCACCTAGTGTCATTGCACTTTCCCCCACAAACCAGCATATCTGGCACTGAAAAGGTTGGCAACATGAACACCACACCTCAAACACCACCCACACCTACACAACACACTCCCACATATGTGGAGGCCCTCAACAAAAGCATACCCAAACAAAAGAGACCTCCAAAGCATAAATGCACCCACACTCCACTGCACACAACACACAACACACACCACGCATAGTCCACACACCTGTGTCTCACAACTACTAAGGCCTAAACATAAACCCAACATACTAGTCATAGGATACTCCATTGTGAGATACAGAGATGTGCCGCTCACCAGGCTGGATAAGGAGAAAGTCACAGTTAGTTGTTTGTCAGATGCCAAAATCCGACATATCACCAATGCACTCAAGTCTCTCAACAGGTACTGTTATGAGTCTGTCATAGTCCATGTTGGATGAATGACTTGAGAAGTACCTCTCTGGACTATATGAAGAGAGACATGATTGAGCTCACTGAGTATATGTCCCAGGCAGGCATGTCCCTAGCCTTAAGCATTCTACCATCACCCAGATTGATGCCCCAATACAAACAGAAAATGATTGACTTTAACAACTGGCTGAGTTTCTGGTGTCATTCAAAGGGGATCCTTTACCTGTCAGCCTGTGATGACATGATTGACAAGCCACGGTGCTTTGTCAGAGATGGCCTGCATCTGTTTCCCTTGGGCTTCAGACTCCTGGCAAAGGCTCTTGCCTCCCCCATATTTCCTTTTTCAGGCAATGCCATGAGGTCAAAACTACCAACATAAAAATTTCATCTAAATGTAAATTAAAGATCATACTGCTAAATGCTAGGAGTCTAAACATGAAACTGCACTCATTGCAAGCATTCTTGACCCTGGAAGAAGCTGACATTTGTGCAGTCATAGAAACCTGGTTCAAAGCTGCAGAGAGCAACCCAGCCATAACAGGTTGCTCTTCCCATCATTCATGCAGACCTCAAGCCATGGGCAGCAAAACAAAAGTAGGTGGAGTTGCAATATACATAAAAGACATACAAACCTCTAGGCTGGTCAAACAGTATGATGCACAGGAAATAGTCCAGTTGCAGTTAACAATTGACAGAACCCTTATTCTAACCATAGCTCACCACAGGCCTCCAACTCTGACTCAAGATGCCCACTCCACCTATTTGGACCTCTTAGAATTTATCAAGATTCAACCCTTTACCCTGAACCTGGGCTACTTTAACTATCCAACCATAGAGTGGAAGAAATACTCATGCCAAAACACAAATGCCCAGAGATTCCTTAATTTTGTCAATGCAAATGCCTTGTACAAGTTTGTTAACACCCCCACACGAGGTAAAAGTATCTTGGACTTGGTATTAACCAACATGAGTAACCACTGCAGCATCCCTACAGTGTCATCATCCCTGGTAGGATCTGCCACAAAGCAGTCACTTTTAAAGTCGCCATCTCCCCTGATGTCCCCCTAGTTAGGATCAAACAAAAAAAACTTCTCCAAAGCTGATTATATCCTCCTGAGAGAAGGTATAAACAGCTTCACAGCCCCCCGTCCTCCACAGGAACTGGCACATATGTCCAAACTTACACCAAAGTACTATATGAGCATTTATATAGCTGCATAGAATCAGGAATACCAGACAGGATGAAATCATCCTCCTCAAGGAAGAGTAAACCTGTCTGGTGGACATCTACAATAAATAAACTCTATAATAAAAGGAAAAAAAATTGCTATCCAGGACCAAGAAGGAGCAGGTGTCTATTTGGAAGCAATCTCTCCTTAGCCTAAACAAGCAAATAAAAGCACTAGTGAAATCCTCCAAAGCAAACTTTGAGTCCAAACTGGCCGCATCTACTAAAGATAATATAAGGTTTTCTTCACATACATCTCAAGGGAAGCAACAGATCTGCACAGAACTGATGGTCAAGGACGCCACATACACAAACCCTGTAGATATAGCCAACCTGCTGGCAGACAGGTTCAGTGAAAACTTACTTCACTTCATGCCCTCCCCATCAGTAAAACAGGACATCCCCAGTACCTGCCCTCCTCCCCTTATCTCTAGGGAGCAAGTTATCTCTGTCCTCTCAAAGACAAAAAATACAGCCTCCATGGGACCCGATAACATCCCAGGCTGGATCCTACATGAACTTAGGAAGGAACGTGCAGCACCATTAGGCACCCTGTTCAACCAAAGCCTGAGTATCGGCTTCATGCCAGCCGAGTGGAGGGCAACTACTGTCATCCCTTTGCACAAAGTTGGAACATCCACCGAACCAGGAAATTATAGACCCATCAGCCTAACTAGCCTGATCTGCAAGGACATGGAGTGGATTATCATGGACCTCATTAACAAGGACATTGGCAACCTCCAAACACTTGATCCCACACAGTTTGGTTTTGTCAAGGGGAGGTCATGCCTGTTAAATTTGGTTGACTTCCTTGAGACAGTCACCAAGGCCATAGATGAGGGGAAGATGGTGCACACCACCTAGCTTGACCTGGCCAAGGCCTTCGATACAATTCCCTAGTCAGGTATAATAGATAAACTCTCTCAACTAGGCATCAACCCATATGTTACCAGATGGATAGCAAGCTGGCTCACTGATCGAACCTACCTAGCCAAAATAGGGGAAGCCACCTCAAGTAGTAGACCCGTAACGAGTGGTGTACTCCAGGGATCGGTCTTGGGGCCCCTGCTGTTTGGGATATACCTCTCAGAGGTGCAGGCCAACTCTAGTGGGCAATAACTGACCAAGTCTGCAGATGACTGCAAGCTGGGTGCTGTCTTCAATTCACCTAGTAATGTGGACACCCTCCAAGAGGGTCTCTCCCAAAGAAATGACTGGTGCCAGAAACATATCCTCAAACTGAATGTCAAAAAATGCATTATCATCCCTTTTGGGGAGAATGATGTCCTCGCAAATTATCACATTTATAATAAGGCACTAAGCACACAGTCAGTTGTAAGGGACTTGGGAACCCAGGTTGATAGCAAACTGACTTTTTGCCCCCATATTGCCTTTGTTGTACAGAAAGCTTTCTACATGGCCCACCTCATTAATAAGGGTATCTCATCCAGGGACAAGGTGGTCATATCATCCCCCTTTTGGCAAGTACCTCACAAAGCACATGCAGCAGCTGGACAGACCACAGGGATTCCTCACCTGGAGAATCCAGGGCCTTAAACATCTACCTAACAGATAGGCTAAAAGCCCTGTCCCTCTAGTCAATCTCCTACAGACTCCTCATAGGTGACCTCTGTCTGGCATACAAAGCAATCTCAGACCCCGCCCTGATGGGACTGCTGCATATCTGCAAGTCAAGCTCCACTTGAGTAACCCACACACGAGACCTCAACCTTGTCTGTGACATCAATAGGACTTGTCGGTGGAACAGATTTGTGTCCCAGAGACTCCCCCTTTTGTGGAATAGACTCCCTCTCCATGTAAAGCAGAGTACCTCATTAAACCTTTTTAAGCGCAACCTGGATAACGGGATGGGGAACAGAAAATACACCCGTGGGATTCCACCTATATCCCTGCTGGACAGTGGCATAGGGTTCTGATGTGTTGAAACATGGACTAAATTCTTGGCTAGCCTTGTAAGGGCCTCAGGGCCAATAGCCTAGCAACATCCTATGATTCTATTTTTCCTATTCTGAACTTTTTCCAGTCTATCACATGTAATAAGAGAGGCTGTGCCTACTTTCACGGGGCTCTTAATCTCCTGACATATAATGAAAGGCTAATATTCTCTTGTATAACAAAAATACTACAGTCCCTGCTTATGAGAGTCTCATATACCTGATTAATGTGGTCAGTCTCTATTCTTTGTCTTCCTCTTGATGAAGACAGATCTTTTTATATGTAGGGGAGTCACTTAAAGCTACACTCGGTGATTCCCATTTTTGAACAATACATGCATGCAGAGAAATCGCATACAGTGGAAAACAAGTCACAGTGCTCACTTTTTACAGAACCCATGGATGTGTACAAGGAGCTCACTTTTTTCTGAGCTCATGGATGTGGACAAGGAGGAGGAAAAGTAAAAAGTAACTAAAGTTGGAGACCTCAGAATGTTTTGTGTAGGCTTTCTGTGCCCATGGAATAATAATCCACTAAGTGGTGAACTGCAGCGCATACAAAAACTTTTAATAAACGTAAGAATCTTAGCTCTTAACTGTGCCTATGGTGTAAAGAATATGGCAATGTGGCATGGTGCCCTGGAGCAACAATTTTCATTGTACTGCAGATTATAGAAATGTTGTCATATGCAGGCCCAGTGGCTACAGTATCCATACTTGGTTGTTGTGGGGTAGTTGCAGTGAGAGTGGGATGCTCTTGGCCCCGTAGCATAGTTTTATGGCACTCCAGTCTGGGGTCTTCACTGTCAATCTTCTTCCTGAGTCTAGACGTTACTGATGCCTCTTCTGTTCAGATTCTTCCTCTCTCTAGGTTCCAGATGGTAAAGTTAGAGCACCTTTAAAATAGCACTAAAAGATAACCTCCATAAATCATGGTCATGCTTTTCTAATGACACAACTTAATTCCTGCCTTCTTCTATAAAACAAAATATCACTACTAATCAGTATGTTGTCCTCTTAGCTTCTACTACCTTAGTGTTTTGCCTGCCCTTCCTTTACATCTCCTTCCTACCTGGAATCTTGTCCTCTCTATATTCTACACTATAACTTCTCTATATCTCTCCATTTTATTTATTTTTTTCCTAGCTGGAGACCTCTTCTCTCATTTATTCTTCCTTCATCTATCATCCTATCTTTGCTTGTAAGTGGTTGCACCCTATTATGCCTTAAATATTGTACATTCTCAATAAGCTTTTTATTACTTTTCACATATTTGCACTGTGTACACTTAGTTTTTTCAATATACATTATTACTCACCTGTAATAATTGACCTTATTGTTAACTGTTAGGCAATTTATTTAAAATCTTAGTTCTCTGTAATTATTTTACCATGATATTTATTGGCCTTTTTACTACTGGAGCTTTTCTCCTCAGGCCTCCCCTGAAAAGAGGCTTTTGCCTAGTCAGACTAACCCGGTTAACAAATAGATAGATAGATAGATAGATAGATAGATAGATAGATAGATAGATAGATAGATAAATGAAAGAGTGCTAGATAGCTTTGTGCCTGGCTAGATAAAGGGCTGGAAACTGGGAGGGGTCAGGTGGAAGAGCAGTTAACCAATTTCCTTAGAGAGGTTCAAATAACTAAAAGTTGCTGTTTAAGTCTGTGTACATCGTATGAATATCTGTACAATGAAAATCAAGAGTGATGTGATTTGAAGTATTATTTAACATTTATTAAAGGGAGTTGCAGTTAAATCTATTTACTGTATTGCAACAAAGGACTATAAATGTGAACAATGATTAGTTGCTTATCCATACATGGCCATTATAAATTAAATATTATGTACAAATAAAACATTTGACTGTAAATCAAAAGATTAAAAATTAAACTTGATAAGTTTTATATATGTATATATATATATATATATATATATATATATATATATATATATCAGAAAAACATATTTCATCTTCCCACACACACAATATTTTTAATGTACAATGATGCATAAAGATAAAAAAATATCTGTTTAATCTCATGAATTGGGTATCAGATATGTATAAACATCATAACTTAAATATTTGGTTCTATAATATAATGGTATTATTTTAGAAAGGTAAAATACTATTTTTTAAATCATGAATAACACAGGATCGCTTACTGATGCCTTTGTTTGATAACTTTTTTTTCATTCAGGTTAAAACACACCATTTATGATTATATAGTGTGTAATTTTATATATATATATATATAGTGTGTAATGAGATTACTTCCATACCATTTGGAGCAGAGTCCCAACTGTAGCATCTTTAAGTAGCTGTTTGGTTCAGGGTCATACCATTAGTGACACTATGACAACAAATCATTGTCTTATTGTGAGCTTAAGGAAAGACAATAAATTCTCTCTTACCTAAAATATCCTATAGAGGGGGTTTGAGCTAACTTTGTAGTTGTCTTCATCCTAATAAAGATGTTTGTTTTTTAATCTTTTGGTATTAGATTGTCCTGTTGCATGCAATGTTCTATAGAGGGCATTTCGGTAAATTGTGTAGATCTTCTCATCCTAATAAAGATATTTGTATATTTTTACATTCCTTAGGGAATGATCAGCCATAAAAGTAAGGCATTCTACAAAGTGTCAAATTCCATTTTGTTTTTTTCAAAATGTCCAATTCCATTTTGTCACTAAGTTTCCTTAGATGTAGGATGCTGTTGGTTGATGTGAATGTATTCAATCCAGGGCATTTGCAGACTGGATTCTCAGGTGATGGATCCATCAAATGCTTTGGGTTTGATGTTGTCAATGATGTGAAACTTAAATATATCATGTGTCAGTTTATTGTTTCCATGTTTCACTAGTGTACTGTTGGGTGAGTTATGGCATATGCCTGTGAGGTGCCTAGCAATCTTTATTTTAAGTTTGTTAATGTTTTTCAACATAAAAAGCTTTTCATTTTTGGCATTGAGACTCTGTAGACAACTTTTTCTGTGGTGCAGTTTCCATAGGCCCAGCTTACATAAATTCTTTTGGTGTTGGGGCATTTGAATCCTGTAGTTTTACTCATGAATTGGCAGTAGTTGCAGTAAGGCTATCCACAAGGGTAGGTCCCATGGGGTAAGTTTGAGTCAATGGTTGCTCTCCTGTTTTCAAAAAATCACAATGTATTTGTTTCTTCTCATGGTAAAAGTCAGGGTGGGTGGTAGGATCTTATTAATATCATTATTTTTGTGATGACGATCCTAACCAGGTCTTTGTAATCAGTTGAGTAAGTCATGGTCATGCTGATCTGGTGCTCATTGTTGCTTCGGTGTCTTGCAGTTCTTCGGAGGTCAGCATTCTCATAGATATGGTCCTGCAGTTTTGGAAAGTTGGGATCCATGGTTTTGCTTAGGATGATAGGGTTAAGGATTCCTCTGATCAACTTTAAGGAATAGTCTCTTGAATGAAAGTCCCTTTCTAGATCAGTTAGGTTATTTGTAAAGCCCCTGACAATCTTTAGACCCTGAAAAACTCCAAAAACTGGATAGCATAAGCGGGGGCATATAATTTATATGTAGGAATTCATATACATATTGTATTTTCAATTGTGTTTTTGTGACAATGGACTAATGCATTTTCCACAGGCACCTTTGTTTGAATAAGAAGCACTGTCACTTTAATTTTGTTTTTTAGAACCATTTAAATTAATTAATTGAGTCATTTAGTAATCACCAATTACTATTTGAATGTATTTAAAGTGTGGTTTTGGTGTGAACAAATATTCCTGTTTGAAGGCCGTTTGGCCCAGGTACCAGGAAGAGAGCACCAATAAACTTGATCGTGTCTAAAGTATTTTTGTCCTGTGGAGTGTTTCAGTCTGCTATTCCATTCAGTTTTTGGAGTTTTTTGGTTTTGAGTTAATTGGTATGTATTTTTTACAATCCTTAGACTTAGGGATTTAATAATTTTCTTTTTGCACTTGAAAGGATGCATGCTATCACAATGTAGTAAGAGGTTCACCTGGTGGGTTTTCTGTACAACCTATTAGTAAGTTGCTGTCCCATAGTGGTCTTGCTAATTTGTAAGTCCAGGAAATTGACCTTCTATCTGCTGTGGTTTGTGATAAATTTATGGAAAGTGATTGAATGGTTGAGGTGGTTTATGAAGTCTTGAAGTTCTAATTTGTTCCTGTTTCAAAGGATAACATCTATAAAGCGGAGATAGCAGCTAATGTGATAGAATGGAAATATACATGCTCCCTTTCCCACTTTCCAAGGGCCATGTTGTTAAGACTTGGGGACATTTTGGGCCACAACGGCTCCTAAAGCAATCCATCTAGTTTGTCAGTAGTAGTTTTCATTAAATTTGAAGTAGTTGTTCTGCAGGAATAGCTTTAGAAACCTGCTGGCCGTCTTGGTCTCACCAGGTAGTGCTGTCCAGTGGTTGATGTAAGATTCTACTACTGATCCAATACAATGGTCATGTAGAAGCACTACCTACAGAGATTCTATGTCAATGGTAACTAAGATGGAGTTATTGTCCACCTGGATGTCTTTGATTTTCCTTAGAAAATCATTGGTGTCAGGAACAAAGGCTGAGTTCTTCTCGGCCAACCGGTTTATCTGAACTTCTAGGTAAATTAAAATTGGTTCAGTGATCCTCCCTCCACAAGCTATGGTGGCCTGCAGGGAGGTTCTTTCATTTTTTGTGGGGTTTAGGGATCCAAAAAAATTGGGGAGTCATTGGTGCTCGACTTCTAGAAATTCAAACAAGTTATTGCTTATCAGTCCTTCATTGTTCATTTCTATGAGTTGGTTCTTGATGTTTTCATATGCATTGGTGACTTTCCCTTCTTTACAGTTCAGACTGTGCATTCTTGCCATATTTGTCTTCACGTATTCTGCCACAAAGCAGTCAGTGAGCTGATTCTGCTGTGCCTGGATTCACGTAAGATCCTATATGTTTTTTGTTTTCAGATATTGTTCTACCCGTTATACACTCCAGTAGATTTGGGGCATTACCACAGACCTGTGAACACACAAATGGAATCCTCATTCTTTGTCAAAGTCCTTACACCACCATGCTTGACAGCTGACCTGGACCACTTTAACAACAGAATGGAGAGCACAAAAATACTGAAACAGGAACAACTCTTGAACTAATCAGAAAGAACCCTGCTGTACATAAAAAGCCTACAATGTGAAGAATTCTATTTACATACCTGCCTCGACAGATGGATTTTATCCAAATGATTAAGAATTAATAAGAAGCTCAACAGGAGAGAAGTCAACAGTGATCTAATTGAAAACTGGAACCAGACCCTTAATGAAACTGGACTTAATGTGGTCAGCATCCTCCTGTCCCACAACAGAAAACAACAAAACAAATATAAATATGAACTAACCAAAAAATGAGAAATCTTGCATCAGAATCAATAACAAGGATGAAAAGTTCCGCACCCTTATAGAAAAGACTAACAACTTTGACATTAAACTAAAAGAAAAGAAATTAGCCAAATTAAAGAGACACTTTAACAAAACAAGACCTACACCAACAAATCATCAGAAACACTGATGGAACCATGAAAAAGCACCACCCAATCACCAGACAGATGTATCAACAGTAGACCTGGTGCTCTACCATATGCTCAAAGAACCCACACCTTACACAAAAAACTACAAAAGCACCGCACCCAAGCAAACCTGGATTCAACAGCACCCCCCAGGATTTTAAGGATTTTCATCCATACCATGACTGCGCAAGACTGGACCCCAACTACAGCAACCCAATGATTCAGACAATAAAAGAAAAGACCCCACATCGACCCCACAACCATTCCGTTCCAGGGATGATTGATAACATAGACTGGACTGATCACTAGGAGGTATCTACCATCACCTGGATCAAACCTGGCAGGGGTAAAGGGACCTAAAGCACCTTTAGAAACCACTATCAAAGTCCCACAACAAACAGGAAAGAAGGAACAGGTCCAACCACATCTATCAAAGTGTGGAACCACACCAGAAAACCCTTAAAGGATGCCAAAAAGAAAGTACTTGAAAAAGGCCTCGCATTCATTCCTCATCAATTACGCAACCTAATCAGCATCTTAATAGACTTAAAATGATTTACAAGGAAACTTAACCTGAAATTAGTTTTTCACAATTGAGAATCAAAAAATGAATTAAGCACTATGATCCAAGACAGAGGGAAATAAATAAGCAACTTTTGCTCAGCTCCTCACCCCACAATAACAGGCTTTGAAAACAAATGCAAAGCCGATATTAAGAAATTACTACAGAAACCAATTAAGAAGAGATTTTACAAACTAAAACTGGATAAACAGACAGCATTAAGAAACCTAAGCAAAGACCCCACATATCATATTATGAATGCAGATAAAGGAGGGGGATCCTTGTCATGGACACCACAGCAAACAACAGTAAAATTCCTTTGAAGCTGAACAACCCTGACTTCTATGACTCCATCAATACAGGCACACTCTCCAACACATATGAAAACATCAAAACCAGCTCATAGAAATGAATGACAAAGGATTAATAAGCAATAACATGTTTGCATTTTTAGTGGTTGATCACCCACGACTCCCTAACTTTTTGGGGATCTCTAAACCCTACAAAAACATCAAAGATCCTCTCTATAGATGGGTCATAGCTAGTGGATGAAGCATCACTGAACCAATTTCAATTTACCTAGAAGATCAGATTAAACCCTTGGTGAAGAAGTACTCATCATTCATTCTGGGCACCAACGATTTCCTAAGGAAAAGCAAAGACATCCCAATGGACGATAACCCCATCTTAGTCATCCCTAATGTAGAATCCCTGGAAACAGTGCTCCTACATGACTACTGTATTAGAACAGCAGTCAAATTTTTCATCAACCACTGGACAACAACACCTGTTGAGACAGAAAACCTCAGTAAGCTTCTAAAGCTACTCATGGAGAATAGCTATTTCAAATTCAATGAAAACTACTACCGACAAACCAGAGGGATTGCTATGAGAGCTGCTATGGCCCTGAGTCTTGCTAACATGGCCCTAAGAAAGTGGGAAAGGGAGCATGTATATGGCTCGTCATGTTCCCACCACATCAGTTTCTACCTCCACTTTATAGATGATATATTAATCCTTTGGAATGGGAATGAATCAGAACTTCAAGACTTCATAAACCAAATCAACTATTCAACCACTTTCTTTAAATTCACCACAAGCCACAGCAGACAGATGGCCAATTTCCTGGAAAGCAACTTAATAATAATTTGTACAGAAAACCCACCAGGGTGAATCTCTTACTGCATTGTAATAGTATGCATCCTTTCAAGTGCAAAAAAATGCTATTAGAGCCTAAGGTCTAAGGATTGCCAGGGTGTCAAAGGAACAAAGGGACTTTACAAATAACCTAACTGAGCTGGAAAGGAACTTTCTTGCAAGAGGTTATTCCCTAAAGTTGATCAGAGGAATAATTAACCCCGTAATTCTAAGCAAAACCATGGACCCCAACTTTCCAAAACCACAGGACCATATCTGCAAGGACCCAGACCTCTGAAAGATTGCAAGGCACTAAAGCAACAATGAACACCAGATCAGCATGACCACAATTTACTCAACTGATAACAAAAAACTATTTAAGACCATCAATGTTAACTGGACCATCAGCAGCAAAGACAATATTAATAAGATCATGCCACCCACTCCAACTTTTACCATGAGAAGAAACAAAACTTTTAAGATTTTGTTGAAAACAAGAGGGCAACCACTGTCTTGAACTAATGCCATGGCACATTCCCTTATGGACTGCCTTACTGTGACTACTACCAATTCATGAGCAGAAAACAGGATTCAGATGCCCCAACCCCTAAAAAATGTATATAATCTTGGCCTATGGAAATTGCACCACAGAAAAAAAATATCTCAAGAGCTCAATGCCAAAAATGCAAAGCTTTTTTACATTGGCAAAACAGTTAACAGACTTAAAACCAAGATTGGCAGGCACATCCAGACATATGTAAAAACTCACCAACAATGCACTAGTGAAACATGGAAACAATAAATCGAGACACAGTGTTTTTAAGTTTCACATCATTGACAGTATCAGTCCCACAAAATTTGATGGATCCATCAATGAAAAATTGAAGAAAAAAAGAACTAGAATGGCAACTGAGACTCCAAGCCTGCAAATACCCAGGATTGAAAATGTCCACATCAAACAACAGCATCCTAAATCTAAGGAAACTTAATGCCAACACATTATATTAAAGGCAAAATGTAAATGGACCTTTTGAAAAAGACAAAATGGAATTTGACACTTTGTAGAATTTCTGATTTTATGGCTCATCATTCACTAAGGAATGTGGTTGGCCATGATGGTGCAGCAGTTAATTTTGCTGCCTCACATCAAGAGGTTCTCTGATTCAATTCTCAGCTAGGGTGCCTTCTGCGTGGAGTCTGCATGTCCTCCCTGCAGTCATGTGGGTTTGCTCCAGGTACTCCAGTTTCCTACCACATCCCAAAGACATGTGATAAGTGGATTTGACACTCTAAATTGGCCCCAGGTGTGAGTATGTGCATGTGTGTGCCTTCTGTGGAAGGTTGGGTACCAGACTGGCAAATCAACACCATACAACTCCACTGCCAATGATTCTGCAGACCATTATTCCACTATGGTGACCCCCCCTAACCAAGATAAGCAACAAGAAGAAGATCATTTGCTCATCATCATCTTTTGGCTGTTCCCGTTAGGGGTCACCAAAGTGGATCATCTGTTTCCATTTCTTCCTGTCCTTTGCATCATGCTCTTTCACACCAACCACCTGCATGTCCTCTCTCACCACATCCATAAACCTTATCTTTGGCCTTCCTCTTTTCCTCTTACCTGACAGCTCCATCCTTAGCATCCTTTTCCCAATATACCCAGTATCCCTCCTTAGCACATGTCCAAACTAATGCAATCTCACATCTCTTGCTTTGTCTCCAAACTGTCCAACCTGAGCTGACCCTCTAATATACTGATTCCTAATCCTGTCCATCCTAGTCACACCCAGTGCAAATCTTAACATCTTTAACTCTGCCACATCCAGCTCTGACTCCTGCCTTTTTGTCAATGCCAGCGTCTCCAACCCATATAACATAGCTGGTCTTACTACCCTCTTGTAGACCTTCCCTTTCACTCTAACTGGTACCAGTCTTTCACAAATCACTCCTGACACTCTTCTCCACCCATTCCACCCTGCCTGTACTCTCTTCTTCACCTCTCTTCCACACTCACCATTACTCTGAACTGTTGATCCCAAGTACTTAAACTCATCCACCTTTACCAACTCTACTCCTTGCATCCTCACCATTCCTCTACTCGCCCTCTCATTTACACACATATATTCTGTTTTAGCCCTGCTGACTTTCATTCCTCTCCTCTCTAAAGCATATCTCCACCTCTCCAGGGTCTCCTCAAACTGGTCCCTACTCTCACTACATATCACAATGTCATCTGCAAACTTCATAGGCAACGGGGCCTCCTGTTTGATCTCATCTGTCAACCTGTCCATCACCACTGCAAATAAGAAAGGGCTCAGAGATGATTCTTGATTTAATCCCACCTCCACCTTAAACGTATCTGTCACTCCCACCGCAGTCCTCACCAATGTCACACTACCCTCATACATATCCTGTATCACTCTTACATACTTCTCTGCCACTCCCGACTTCCTCATACAATACTACAACTCCTCTCTAGGCACTCTGTCTCATATGCTTTCTCTAAGTCCACAAAGACACAATGCAACTCCTTCTGACCTTCTCTGTATTTCTCCAACAATACTCTCAGAGCAAACATTGCTTCTGTAGTGCTCTTTCCTGGCATGAAACCTTACTGCTGCTCATTAACCATCACCTCCTTTCTTAACCTAGCTTCCACTACTCTTTCCCATAACTTCAAGCTGTGACTGATCAGTTTTATCCCTCTGTAGTTACTGCAGCTCTGCACATCACCCTTATTCTTAAAGATAGGTACCAAAACACTTTTTTTCCACTCCTCAGGCATCCTATGACTTTCCAAAATTTCATTAAACAATCTGGTTAAAAATTCCACTGCCATTTCTTCTAAGCACTTCCATGTTTCCACTGGTATGTCATCTGGGCCAAAAGCCTTTCCATTCTTCATCCTCTTCATAGCTGTCCTTACTTCCCCCTTGCTAATCTGTTTCACTTCCTGATTCACTATCCCCACATCATCCAACCTTCTCTCTCTCTCATTCTCTTCATTCATCAGCCCTTCAAAGTACTCTTTCCATCTACTCAACACACTCTCCTCACTTGTGAGTATGTTTCCCTCACTATCCTTTATCACCCTTACCTGCTGCACATCTTTCCCAGCTCTGTCCCTCTGTCTAGCCAATCAGTACAGGTCCTTAGGAATGTAAACAAATGACCAAAATGTCTTCTATAGGACATTACTTGCAACAGAAAAACCTAATGCCAAAAGATTAAAATACAAACATCCTTAGTACAATGAGGAGAACTATACATTCAGCCCAAGTGTCCTCTATAGGACATTTTAGGTAACAGAGAATGTATTATCTTTCCTTAATCCCACAATAATATAAATGTCCTGATCAACATAGTTTGACAAAAACACCCTCTTCAGGACGTTTCATATTACAGAGATTTCTTGTTGTAGTGTGAATATTGGGATGACATTGAATCAAGAAGCTACTTAAAGATGCTAGAAATGTCTTCTAAGGTCATATCACTGCTTGTATAACCCTGAAATAGCACTTTTCCCTTCTTTATGGTTGGGACTATATTTTCTTGATCTATTTTTCTTCATAGACCTAGTCACATCTATTTTTCTTCACAGATGTAGTCACAGCTATTCCTGGGTTCAACTAGGATCCTTTAGGTTTTTTGTTTTCATTTTCATCAAACATTCAAATGTTTGAAATGTCTCACGAGATATTATAAATCTTGAAGATGTATATTGCAGACTATTACTCTGAGTTTTGCCTTGTGTGATGATTTATACAAGCAAATAACGGGTATTAACTAATATGATATCAGATTTAAAAGTAAGATAAATTAAGTTTCTTTCCTCTGGACAGGTTGAATTTCAGGCAAATGATACCTGAGAGTTCAATATTCATCAACGTGCAAGTCATCCATTTTATAATATTAAATACTTTCCCTGCAGACAGCCTAAGTCATCTTCAACAAAATACACAAAAAGCTTGAACATGCATCGAATATTGGGTACACAATGCACAAGTAATGGTAAACTCCCCCCAAAAAATGTTACATCTTTTCTTAGCTAAATCTCACATGCAAGACAAAAACAAATTTAATATTATCTCCTTCAATAATACACTAATAGATGTGGTTCCGTACAATAAATTATTAGAGATTTTTAATAAAGGACCATCTTCATTTTAATCTAAACATTCAAAACACAATTTTAAAAAAGAAAATTCAGCAGATGCTAGGAATAACATACTGAGCTAAAACCTTTCTTACTGATATTATAAAAACAGCCCTGGCTATTGAGGCACAATGCATCACTAATTTTCAGGCTACAATAAGAACTACACTAGAAAAATGTTACAACAAATTCACACAATGTGCTGCTAACAATAAAACCTGATACTACTCTGTCCTAAAGCAATGATATTGGCTACTTGAGACTAACGACATATCTAAACCTTCAAAATGTTCAGTACCAAACAAAAATCTCCACAATTCCAATTCCAATGAACCTTTGCACTCATAATTAAAAAAAAAACTTCTCTCCACCTACAAACTTGAGAGATCTGCAGGAAATGCCCTATACATATACTGTATTTCCAGATCGTAGAACTCAGTCCCACTTGCCCTAAGGTCCATATCTAATCTCCATGAATTTAAATCTAGATTAAGAAAATCTTTAGACTTTATCCTGCCTTTACTCCAGCCCTGTACATGTTTTAAACTCTGTTCCAGCTTCACCAGCAAAGTCCATAGACAAAACTGTAAGCCCTCCACTTAATATGATACAGAGACATTCTTGTTGTAAATATTTACCCTATTTTATATTACTGATTTTCACTGAAATATATATATATACATACACACACACACACACACACACACACACACACATACACGGTACTAGTCTACACTTATTTAAACTGCTCCTGAGTTCATTTAATTTAATCTGCTATTTCTTTATTACTTCCTTCCTCAGATTTTTTTCTGCTGTCTTCTATAATTTCATATCTGCTATGACAATCTAGTATCTTCTCCAACCGCTATTCACCTGTATTGTCTGTTTCCCACTCCTTCCCCACAGCTTCAACCATTTCATTCAGTATACCCTATACATGTCCTGATACTCTAATGCTAAAATGTCTTTGCCAGTTATTTTTTTTCTTTATTGTTTTTTTCTGTAGCATCTGTGTCATTCACTTTGTATGCCTTTACAGGTAAATCATTCCCCTAGATTCAATAAGCTCATTTTTCCTTGCAGGAACAGTGTAGTCACTCCTGCATGGAATATGGCTGTTGAGCGATCCAGTAAACCTTCTGTTTTGACATGCACGAACCTGCCTACACTATTCCTGCATGGACACCACTGTATAATGCTAATTACCTCCTTTGCTGGTGAAAACCATGCAAATAAGGTGAATTAGTGATTCAGCATGCAGGCAGGCATCCGTGCAAGAATTGTATTAGTTGCAGAAATGTATTCAGCTAATAGCCAACTACATTTCTGCAAAAATTAAAATGGAGGTATGACAGCTCAAATAAAACCATGTATTATAATCTTTAGGTGTGCCAGTGGCCAAATATATGGCCATTGGCATGAAAAAGTGTTTAATATTTATAAAAATAATGGGTATTATTTTTTTTGGTCAATCTCAGCGGTTTAAGCATAGGGCAGCGGTGTACAAATGCCAAAAATAAAAAAAAAATGTGAAAACTCAATTTAAGGGAAATTTGCATTTTTCCAATATAGTCTATGGCATGCAGAATCAAAACAATACCAGGGAACAGTGGTTGTTAACGGGAAAGGCTCTGTGGTAGTGCAGTAACTATGGACTAAGGCAGTGGGGTATGCAAATGAGGGGAAATTTACTGAATCAGAAAAATAACCATGTAGGTGCTGTAACACGATCGCGTAAGCAGGATGAGCAACAGACATATAAAGGGCATGTGTCATGTATGGTGTAAACACATTGGAGCTCTATGGCACCCAGATAAGCTTAGCTAAGCACAGCTAAGCAAGGGATTGTGTCTGAGACTGTACTGACTTATTCCATGAAATGAAGAGTGTGTTCATGTCCAGGGAGGGCCATTTCTTTGTGTTTACATTAGCTAAATGGGTTTGCGTGGTGGGCACCTGGTCTAAAAAAAAACCCGGAAATAGCAGGACTGTTTACATTTGGACACCAAATTTGCGCAGCGTGCCTTGGGGCCTAAAAAGGGCAAAAATGGGAAGGGAAAAAAAAGAAAATAGCAGAATAAAAGTAATCAAGAACAAATTACATAGCTATCATCTGCAACACAACAGTATAAACTATGCAAACACCTTACAGTCTGTTTTTTCCCACAAACTCTGTACCATTCATGCACACATGTGGGGGAATTTTAACTGGAAAAATGTTAGGGGCTGCCATTATTTTGATCCATCAGTATGTGCAAGAGGCCGAGGGTGGTGAGGAGGATAATGCTGGCAACTGCCACAGATGGAGGAGGAAGAGAAGAGTGTTCAGACCCAGGGTAAATTACCAGGGTTTACATGATCTGGAGAAAGTAGAGTACTACAGGGTGGACAGAGACATATTTCAGCAAATCACTGAGCTGTGCCAGCCTCAACTCAGACCTAGAAACAATAGAGGGGAACCCATCCCAGTGGATACCAAGGTATGTGTAGCCTTAAAAATTCTAGCTACAGGTACTTTCCAAAGACCTACTGGGGACATCATGTGGTCTCACAGGTATCTGCATCCAGGCTACTCCACCTGTTCTTGGATGCCATGCTACCACATGCCGGTGAGCACATTTGCTTCCCCAACACCCGTAAGGAGATGACTAGCAACATGCATCTCTTCCACCATGTAGCAGAATACCCGGTGGTACTGGGTGTGATACACTGCATGCACATCCACATCAAAGCACCACCCGGTGAACAGGATAGGGTCTACATAAACTGCAAGGGATTCTCCTCCATCAACTGCCAGGCCATATGCAATGCCCAGGGCATTATCATGAATGTGTGTACTGACAGCCCTGAAAGCTATCAAGACTCCCACATCTGGCATTCATCACAGCTGTACCAGGCATTTGCCAATGGGGGCATCCCATATGGCCATCTGGTGGGGGATGCTGGCTATGTACTGGAGCCGTGGATGATGACACCCACTGGAAATGCACACACACCCACACAAGAATGCCATAATGAGGCACATGCACAAACCAGGATCATTATAGAGCATGTATTTGAGATGCTCAAGTTACGGTTCCACTGCTTTGATATATTTGGTGGACCCTTGCAGTACTCTCCAGCTACATGTTCACACATGTTCGTAGTATGTGCCATGCTGCACAATATGATCCTGCAGAAATAGCTGTAGCAGGAACAGCCCAGGAAAGGGCAACACAGCCGACCACCATTGCCAAGGTCCCCACAGGCACAGGGGGACTCAAAGGAGGAGGCCCTTGAGCCTGCTCCTGTAGGCAGATGGAGGTGTGCCTAATATGCTCAGGCCTTGGCAAAAAAGCAATGCATAGCACACACATTGACACTGTAGGGAGCCCAGGGATTGACGCCTCTCTCTGACTCACACACACAGTAAAATGGATTACACACACATCACATTAACTGTAACTTACCATGTATAGGCAGTGTACTGTGTGCACCCAACATAGGTGGCCCTCAAGCTCTGCCCTCATAACTGCTGCAGGCACAAGGTAAGTCAGTCTTCTTAACAATAAATGAATGGATTAATATGTTTTCCTAGCATATCTATGGTAATGCTGCATGCATGCAAGGAAAGGGGTGGCCTACTGGGATAGCAGCAGACAACTGAGAGCTATGTGGGACACAGAAAATGTCTGGCCAAAACTGGCCTCCCCACACTATTCAGTAGTACCCAAGGTGGCAAATCCCACTGCAGTACATGTGTGGGGACAACTAACTGGGGGTTATAGGTCACAGAAATGGATGTCAGGGTGGGGGTCGGTGGTCCCATACTGACCCCTCACACCCTCACAGCAAATCAGCTGTAGAAAACCAGAGAGAAATGTCTGATAAAGGTACACAAATGGTGGCAATGTTGAAGTAACCCTCTACAGACTCACATAGTGGTAGTACAGTAGGGCTCGCAGTTGCAGTAAGGCTATGAAAGGTAAGAGGTCGGAAACTCAAATGTATGCCATTACAATCTGACCTGTGCTCTTTACTGATATGCCTCTAGTCCCCAGAATAGGGCAACATATTATGGTAAATGGAACCAAAATGTAAAGCAAATATCAGCACAGTCTGTGCAAATGTGTGCAGCTGACAGGTGTGCCCCTGCATATACCAACAGAAATGAAGTAACATGTATGTTGGCAGGGAAATAGCAGCATAGCACACATTGGGAGGGCTGTACCATTACACATGAAAACATGTTGCCTGTCCACAATATGCAGGGGTCAATGAGCTATGTGTGGTTAATAGTATCAGGATCTGGCCAGCATGTTCTCCTGGCAGTCATCTTGTAGTGCCCTAGGTACAGTGGCATCTTTGACATAGCCATGTGCAGATAATTGCAGTGCCAACTGTTATGCATGTCAGTGTCACCCACTGCTCTGATACTGACATACCTGGAAGTCACAGTGCTATGTGGAATATACTACACATATAATGGACATCTTGAAGGATGTGTAGTTGAGATGCTAAGGCTTTTCTGAATATAAGTGCTTTTTGGTACTGTTGCCAGTGATTATTTTCAATAATCCTTTTTTCTTATGTTTGCTTTTACATATAATGGAAATGCCTTCACAGTAGAATGCACTCTAAACCCTCACCTATAACTTCCAACCTCTGACAGCAAGACGTTTGGACACGGGCAGAAATAAAAGTGGAACAAAGGCACAATGATAGGCATGTGTTGTAAATATCGCCCTTACATACTGAGAAAGTTGGTAAGGTGAGGGGCTTGCAGTAGTGGGACTTGTCTGAAGGTTATGTAGTCTGAAACAGTAATGTCTGTCATTATTTTTAACACCACTCTTCAATTATATGTAACTAACTTGCCATAAAAACACAAGTTTACGTAGACAGGATGAAACCTCTAGCCAAACACCTGGACAACCTGCCAAAAAATGTACAGGTGAGAGGTATGGCCATACAAGGATATGACATCTCAGAGTAGAAAGATATCACACAAGCCGGAGATCCCCAGCCAGTATATCACCAAGTTGCTGGACTGTTTACACAGCACATCATCACTCAACTGGCTGTAGCCACAACTCACAAGTGGCCTTGTTGGGCAAGAATGTACATAGCTGCCCTCATAATATTGGTCTATGCATCATACAACTAGTATTTCTCTGGTAAAGCACTGTGATGATCTCAGGATGTCTGGCACTAGGTAATGACACAATACATTGCAGTGTCAGACTATAGATATGTCAGAAAATGTCTGCTAAACAAACCCAGTACCCTGAGGAAAGTCCTGTGTACTCCTGAGAGGTATGACTGTAGCACACAAAACCCTGGACTGGAGTACACCTATCTCTGGAATGGAGTGCCACTCTAACTTTAGGAGGTCACACTGGGCATGCTCCTACACTTAGAGAATCACAGGACATGTTGGAACCCACATTGGACTATATGACAGTACTGTATATATATATATATATATATATATATATATATATATATATATATATATATATATATATACACACACACATATATATATATATATATATATATATATATATATATATATATATATATCTGTGCATACAGACAGCTATGTACACCTTAACTATCTCTACACACACACGAGACAGGAGTACCCTCAGCTAGCTGAAGGTGGCCCATATGTGATATATCTGCATTTACTGCATAAGATACACAGACTTATATATGGGCAACAGATAACATATTTCAAGCATACACACACATAGATGTGGGGAAGTGAGAGACAGTGATAGAGAGAGAGATACAAGGGGACACAGACAGAGTGAGTCACACACATGAATACCCTGAATGGCATACAGTGATGTCCTGCTGTGGACAGTGGTATAGCAGATGTAAACAGTTGCACATGCCAGCATAAGAGGTGAGCCCCATTGTGTAATTGTGTAATAGTACTGAGGTTGGGTTTATAATATCACATCACCTGAGTGTGTGTGTGTGTGTGTGTGTGTGTGTGTGTGTGTGTATGTGTATCTGTAGGTCTAAGTATTAGGAGACTGTTCACACTCAGTACACTTCATATTGCCTTAAATCATAAGATCTACTGCTGTCATTCACCTTAGAAGTACCATTGGACACCTATCGCTCCTATAATCTCTGTAGCACGTGTGATAACTGCGTAACACTATAGTACAAATAACTATATAAGTAGGGGTTCTAATCTCAATACTGGCAACTATGTGTGTGCGAGAGTGAGGGAGTGTGTGTTTGTTTTATGTAGGAGAAACAGTTTTAGGCAATTCCCACCCATAACACTTGCCAGTGCCCCACTTTATCAGTCCTGCTGATGTTATTCCCCTTATCAGCACATTTGGCCAATTGTCAGCCCAATAAGCTCCATAGCACATGCGATAACTGTGTAGCACTATAGTACAAATCACTAGATAGACAGGTGTTCTACTCTCAGATCTGGCAAATGTGGGTGTGGGTGCATAAGTATATATGTCTGTAAGAAGAAGTATTTTGATAAGTGCCCCACTTTATCAGTCCTGCTGATGTCATTCCCCTTATCAGCACCTTTGGCCAGATGTCAATCCAGTAAGCTCCGTAGCATGTGTGATAACTGTCTAACACTATAGTACAAATCATTAGATAGGCAGGGGTTCTACTTTCAGAAACAGCAAATGTGTGTTTATAAGTGTGACTGTTTGTAAGAAGTATTTTGATAGGTTTCCCACCCAGCCCCGTAAGCTCCATAATGCATGAGATAACTGTGCAACACTATAAAACAAATCACTAGATAGGCAGCAGTTGTACTCTCAGATCTGGTAAATGTGTCTGTGGGTGTATAAGTGTGTGTGTATGTTAGTAAGAAGAACTATTTTGATAAGTTTCTCACCCAGTGCCCTACTTTATCAGTCCTGCTGATATCATTCCCCTTATCAGCACCTTTGGCCAGTTGTCAGCCCAGTAAGCTCTGTAGCATGTGCAAGAACTGAGTAACACTGTAGTACAAGTCACTAGATAGAAATGTGTTCTAATCTCAATACTGGCAAGTGTGTGTGTGTGTGTGTGTGTGTGTGTGAATCATATCATGTGTGGGTTATATGATTTTGAGTTGTGTACCACTCTGTGCACTTTCCATTATCCTGCTCTACAAGGCCTGCTGATGTAATTCACCTTAGAAGTAGCTTGGGATAAGATGAATTCATATAAGCTCCCTGGTGCATCTGATGACTGTGTAACACTATAGTAAAAATAATAGATAGATAGGCATTCTAATCTCAATACCGGCAACTGTGTGTGTTTGGGTTGAGAATCATATCCTGTGTGGGTTATACCATTTTGATGTGTGTACCACCTTGTACACTTCCCAGCACCCTACTTTACAAGGCCTGCAGATGTAATTCACCTTAGATGTACCTTGGGACAAGGTGAATTCATATAAGCTCTGTGGTGCATCTGGTAACTGTGTAACACTATAGTAGAAATAACTAGATAGGTAGGGGTTCTAATCTCAATACTGGCACCTGTGTGTGTGTTTTGGGTAAGCATCATATCCTGTGAGGGTTATACCATTTTGATGTGTGCACCATCCATGCCCGTTTATCACCTCCCAATGGCATTACTTTATATAGTGTGTTAATGGCATCTGCCTCACATGAGGCATGTTAAACTATTGTACAGGCCATTCCACTCATCTGTACAAATGTCTAGAGAATATCTGGATTTCTGCAACCCATATGTGGTATGTGTCCCCTACCAATGGCCATGTGATATTGTTGCCAAATAGGTCATATGTAGTGTACTGACACACATGCCAGCATCAGATATCATACCTGACTGAAACATCATGCTGATACAATGCCTGTTACCCTATCACTTGTACAGGCTTGTAGGAGCAATAGATGACTCCAGCTGATATTTTGGGTGGGTTGTTTCACCATCCATAAAGGCATTCACAACATTACGTGTTGTAAGAGGTAGTAGGTTATGTCCCATGCATATAATCTATATGTGGCATGACATGTGTATGTAGCACTATAGTACATTAAAGTGGACATGTAGGTTTATGAATCTGTCCATTGCCAACTGTGTTTGTGTTACTGTATGCACATCCCCTGTGTCAGTCTTTACTGTGTGTATGCAAAGGATATATCATTTTGTCTCCCTGTTCCATCCTGTGAACTCAGGCATACATACCACAAACCTGTCCTACACAGTGCATACCCTCACCAACTGCATCTGAGTTGAGTGTATGGGAAAGAAATGGCAGGAGCAACAGGTGCTGACACATGAATCTGGTGCAGTCAAACTAATGGCTAAGCTTGTGAAGGAACTACTGACAGTACTTCAGTAATCTGTTCCATATGTATGAGCCTGTGGTACTACACAACACTGAGGTGACATGTCTAAAGGTTACCTGTATGTGACAAGGGGTATGCACACCCAGTCACACTGTCTGACAACAGTGCCCATCACACACTGTTGCATGCATACACAACTGGTAAACATACATGGTAAACATACATATAAAGCTGTGCCTTGACTATGAAATGGTGTATTTCCACTCTGCCATACTCCATGTTGGTAATGTTTGCAGGGCCACAGCCTGCAGACACACAGACACCTGGAACACAGAATACAGCATATCAGACTACATTCAGTCAGTGTTACTAACAACAATAATGCATCATGGCTAATAAGGTACATACACCTTTATGTGCACCCATATCAAATGCAAAGACAGCACCTTATACAGTATTACATAGCTAAACTGTACTATATTCACCCTGTGCATCAGACCCATATTAGCCTGACCCTGCATCGATGGTATGGATAACAGGGATGTGGCACAGGTACCATCATATGCACAGGGTGTGGTGTGGGTTTGCCAGAGGCCTAGGCTGGGCCATACAGTTGACATCCATATGTGTGTGTGTTTGGAGGGGTATCTTATAGATGGGCTGTGTAGAGGTGCTGTGTGTGTCTGGAGGTGACCTGTCTATGATACAGATGTGTGTGTGTGTGTGTGTGTGTGTGTGTGTGTATGTATGTATGCACAGTCACGCCATATGGCTGCACTACACAGTGGTATGTTGGACAGCTGTAGACCATGCATGGCAGGGTGTCCAGTTCACTGTCTCTGGCCATGTACACATGAACTGGTCCTGCCAGGGGTCTCACTGACACCGCCAGGCCCAAGGTCAGATATAGTACTGCTTCCTGATGGTGACTGCTGTCTGCTGGATCTGTGTCCCTGATGGGATCAGCCAGGACCATGTGTCTATGGCCTGCTCTGTTGTGATGTGGACAACAACCCACCGTTGGTAGTGCTGGTGTCACTACCACTATGGGAGTGTGAAGGTGCATGGGCCAATAGTCTCTCAGCTGATGTTGGTGCTGCCCATCTCCCACCACACACTCTAGCACAGACATGCCATGGTCAAGGATTGCCAAGGTCTCAGCCCACCATCTATTCATGACCTCAGTATTTTGGCATGTGGCCTCAACAAGGTCACGTATGTCACCACGTAAATTAGGAAGAGTTGCATCCACCACGCTGAGTATTTGCCTGGTGTTGCATTCACTATGTGCCTGTGCATCCATGACAGCTCGAAACATGTGTCTGGTAACACCTGCTGTGGCACTTGCAACAGCGGCTTGATGAGCAGCAGTCCTACTGCAGGCATCCCTGCCCCTCCGCCTCTGTGGGACCTCGCCTGCACTCTGGCTATGGCCAGTGTCTACACTCCCACCTGCCATAGTCACCACACTAGTCTGTTCCATGCCACTACCTGATAACTGTCCATTATCTGTGGCTGCAGGGGATGGGGCATGTATGGACATTGTGTGTGGGGACATTGCGGATAACTGTAGGATGCCAACTGATGGCACAGATTCAGCTGCTGACAACACCACCTGTGCTTGAATATGACCACCATCATTGCCAGAGTCTGCAGAGACACTGAAATCAGGTACTGAGCGGGAGGGACTGCGACCACCATCACCACCTGTGGGGGAAGAAGAACATATGTAAGTTAATACCAGCACTATACTGTTTGCTGCTACACAGAAACACACACACACACACACACACACACACATACAGGTGAGGTGGCAGACAGGCATTGCAAAGACCTCACAGTAGCAAACTGGTGACATTCACAACACAGTCAGATCACTACATACATACACACAGAGGACAGGCCCTCAGCATCATACAGTGCAGCCCTTTCCACTTCATGTTGCTACTTATATACATCTCTGTGATATGCGAGTAGTGTTAGTATGTGATGGGCTTTCAAGTAGTACACATTGCACCCATTTACACATAATTGCTGTTCACCTGTATAGCACAGTGGCAACTCCTACAGAACATACCTGTCAACTGTGCAGAGTGTCGCTGAATGTCTACATGTGTGTCTCATATTTCTGGTCGGTTCGTCATAAATCCTATGTTTGTCTGACAAATTACTGGGATGATATGAGGGCTAGTGTCACTATTTAATGACATTTTGAGTCTCACACATCAAAACCTGCAGTACATGTATGTTACAACAGAACTGGTTACACTAACAACCTTCTAAGCTTACAGTGAATATTATAAGTGTAGACACCCCTATTAACATGGCAGGTTTGTCTGATATATCACATGGGACCACAGAAATCATGTGATAACATTTCCCACCTTTAATGTGACCTATAACCTGTGCAATCCAATTGGAGAACAAACACATTTGTTAGGGGTAGCATGTAGAAGTTGAAATACGTACAATAGGCTGGTTGCATAACTGTGTACACCCTTAAACTAATACTTTGTTAAAGCACCTTTTGATTTCGTAACAGCAGTCAGACATCTTGGGAAGATGTGTATCAGCATGGCACATCTCGACTTAGCAATATTTGTACAATGTCCTTTGCAGAAGCCCACCAACTCTTTCAGATTGGGAGGGCATCACGTCTGCACAGGCCACTTCAGGGAACCCCACAGATTCTCTATTGGATGTATGTGTGGACTGTGGCTGGCCCACTCCAAAATGTTCATTGTCTTCTGGTGAAGACATTCTTTTTTGGATTTTAATGTATGGAATGGGTCATTGTTGTGTGGAAATGTGTAAGTCCTCTCCATCCACGGCTTTCTAGCAGACACATGAAGATTTTGGGCCAAAAAGGGCTGGTATTTTGAACTGTTCCTAATCCCCTCCACTTTGGCTAAAGGCCCACTTCCAGCTTATGAACAGCAACCCCAAAGCAGGACACTGTCATCACTATGCTTCACAATGGGAATAGTGTTCTTTTGGTGATGCACAGTGTTGTTCTTGTGCCAAACAAACCTTTTGATACTGTGGCCAAAAAGTGCAACCTTGGTCTCACTACACCATGACACATTTCCCCACATTATTGCGGGACCTGATGTATTTGTCTTGAGAAATTCACCAGACCTGGATGTTGTTCTGTGTGTGAGAAGGCTTACATCTTCCAAACCTACTCCATAGGCCAGACATGTAGAGAATACAGGAGATTCATGTAACATGTAGTACACAATCGGCCAGTGATTCCTGCAACTCCTGTAGTGTTGCTGTAGGTCTCCTGGAAGCCTCCCTGACCAGTTTGGGTCTTGTCTTTTCCACACATTTGGAGGGATGTCCAGTTCTTTGCAATGTCACTGTTGCTCCATATTTTCACCACCATTTTTTTACTGTCTTCACTGTGTTCCATGGTATATGCAGTGCTGCTGAAATGTGTGTGTACACTTCTCTGGGCTGATACCTATCACAAATGAGATCCCTTTGATGCCTCATAAGCTGTATGCAAACTATGGCTGTTGCTGTAGTAGGCAAATGAGTACATTTAGGATAATCCTGGTAGGACAGCTGGTCGTTATTTGCTTTTAATCAAAGAGCCTCTGTAATTGATGGCAGGTGTGTACCCAAGAAGACATAATGCTGTAATAATACTGAAAGCTGCTTCAACACAGTATTAGCTTCAGCCTGTACACATGTATGCATCTAGCTTCTTATAAGTTTTTTATGTGTCATAATTGTTTCCCTAACAGATTTGTTTGTTATACAATTGGCCCATCTCTATACTGGAAGAATGCAAAGTCCCTGTAATCACGGCTGCACAGTTAAAAAGCACACTCTCCAAAGCCAAGAACACAGCATCCATGGGACCTGACAATATCCCAGGCTGCTTTCTACACAAACTACAGAATGAACTGGCATCCTACCTAAGTACCATGTTCAATCATAGCCTCACCTCAGGCATTGTGGCCACTGACTGGTGCACCGCAGTGGTTATCCCACTCCACAAAGGGGGAGCCACAATGGACCCCAGGAACTACCACCCCATTAGCCTGATAAGCCTGGTCTGCAAGGCCATGGAATGTATCATCACGGAACTCATAAACAAAGACATTGGTAATCTCCAAACTCTGGACCCTACCCAGTTCTGGTTTGTAAAAGACAGATCATGTCTCCTAAACCTGAATGACTTCCTTGAAGCAGTCACCAAAGTCATAGATGAGGGTAAGGTGGTTCACACAGCTTATCTAGATCTTGCCAAGGCTTTCAATACCATCCCTCACTCTGGAATTATAGATAAGCTCACTAAACTAGGTATAAATCCGTATGTCACAAGATGGGTTGCCAACTGGCTCACAGACAGAACCCACATTGTGAAAGTAGCAGACTCCAAATCCGACTTCAGACTAATGACAAGTGAAGTATCACAGGGTTCAGTCCTGGGTCCTCTCCTGTTTGGTATCTCTGAAGTACAGGTTAACACAGAAGGTCTTTGGCTAACAATGTTTGCAGATGACTTCAAACTAGGATCCATAATCGAAATTCCTAACGATGTGGACATACTACAAAAGGGCCTCACTGAGACAGATGTCTGGTGTCAAAGCCATGGCCTGAAGCTCAATGACAAAAAGTGTATTGTCATCCCCTTTGGTAAAACTCTGTACCCATGAACTACCACATAAGTGGTAGTGTACTTAACGCTGAAAGTGTGATAAGAGACCTTGGGACACAGGTGAACAGCAATCTCTCCTTTGATAATCACATCGCCACAGTGGTCAGGAAATCCTTCTATGTGGCTCACCTCATCACAAAAGGTTTCTCATCCAGAAAAAAAGAGGTCATTGTTCCCCTCAACCCATCACTCATTAGACCCATTATAGAGTACAATGCCCCTTTTGGTATGTACCTCACAAGACATCTTACAACAACTGGAAAGGCCACAGAAATACCTCACAAAGAAGATTACTGGCCTCAAACACATGGCTTACACTGACCATCTCAAAAAACTCCAGCTTTACTCTGTTGCATATCGCCTACTCAGAGGCGATGTCTGCCTAACATACAAAGCTATGTCAAACCCAGAGCTGTTGGACATGCTACACACTCTAAGGACCTAAACCTTGTCACCACAATAAACAGAACATGCTGGAGGGATAGATTCCTGTCCCAGAGACTTCCCGTACTCTGGAATATAGTACCTGTCTATGTCAAACAAAGCTCCTCATTAGCACTCTTCAAGAAAAATCTTGATGATTGGATGGGAAATAGGAAATTTACTCCAGGGATCACTTCTGTGGCTCTGCTCGACAGGGGCACAGGAAAATAATTTTCTTGGGTGGCGAAAGCCAGGGTACATTTTTGGCTACACTTATATAGGCCCTAGGGCTAATAGCCTAGTACCTACCTATGAACCTATGAACCTATGAATTGTACAGGTTATAGGTCACATGAAAGGTTGGAAGGGTTCAGAAATGTTTTATTGTGCTCTCATTTGTGCACATCACAAATACCTGGCATTCTAACAGGTGTGTGTACACCATTTATATGCACTGTATAACACTATTTTATAAAATATGTCCCTAGTTTTGGGCCTTTGTCCCCCCTCATTTTGTCAGTCTTTGTCCAGATTTCTTGCAATGACAGGTTGTGAGGTATGCTACAGATATGTGACATCTCCTGCAAATAGACCCCTGCGATGACCTCTATGATGCAATGCAGTTAACCCCACAACAAGTGAATATGCAGATATTGCAAAATGGCTGAGAACAACAGTTGTGTGCATGGTCACATGCATGACCTTAATATGCTTGGGGTACTTGTGATCCACAACAAGAAAATCCCATACTCACTAGCTTCAGGCTGCTGTCCCATGTGCAGACCAGAAGGACCTATGTAGTTGTGGGGGAGAGGTATTGTCAGCAGACTCACATTTGGCACTGGTACAAGATGAATGCTATGTTTTTGCACAGATACAGTACAAGCTATGATAGTACACAATTTGTTGTGCTCACCATAGATGTGCACTTGTGTGAATTATTATACCCCCCCCCCACAAATGCAGTTTGAACTGACATATGCATCTAGATACTCTATAGAAAACAGTATGACTACTACATGATTAAATTGATGTGCATTGTGGCCTTACATCTATGTCGGTGGTCATATAGCTGTTTGTAGTAGGCATGGACACAAAATCATAACACAGTTGAACACCTCTCCAATTTCAACCTGATAATCATGCTTATTCTAATACCCACGTCTGTGTCACTGCAATGCAACAACTAGTAGCTGTAGAAATTTCACTCTGTTGTATGCACAGAAACTGAGATTATACACATGTACAACATGTACAGCTTATTTACCTGACATTTTGCACCCTATGTCTATGGTTATGAGGCAGCCAGGTACACCATCTCATATATACATGTGCACAGGTAATACCTGATATACATTTCTGTTCTATGTCAGTATGGCACACTGTATTTACACTCTTGCTGCTCAGTCATTCTGTCAACCTGTTAGAGCAGAACATCTGGAGGACACTACACATACATGGGGGGTGATGGGCCAAAATTAGTGACACTTTCTTAATATTGCTGTAACACACTCCTTTGATAGAACAGTAGCCTTTGCATTCACAGTCATACCCTGGAGGATGTCCAGTGCTCATATGGCAGGAAGAGAGGAGAAAGGCTAGGAGTGTGGTAGTGAGGGTAGGAACTTTTCCTGTTGGCAGTATGACTGATATGGGGACAGAGCTAGTGCATATGATAGACAGAAGGAAGGCTGATATATTGTGTGTGCAAGAGACCATATGGAAGGGGGGTAAGGCTAGGTGTATCAGAGTTGGGTCCAAATAGTTCTATCATGGTGTGGATGGGTGGACAAATGGTGTAGGGGTTATCCTGAAGGAACATTATGCCAAGAGTGTTTTTGGAGGTGAAAGGAGTGTCGGATAGAGTGATGTTTATGGAGGTGGAAATTGATGGTGTAATGACGACTGTTGTTAGTGCATATGCACCACTAGTTGTGTGAGTGATGGATGAGACAGAGATATTTTGGAGTGAGTTGGATGAAGTGGTGATGACTGTACCCAAGGGTGAGAAAGTGGTGATTGGAGCAGATTTTAATGGGGATGTTGGTGAAGGGAACAGAGTGGATGTGGAAGTGATGGGTAGGTTTGGTTTTAAAAAAAGGAATACAGAAGGTAAGAAGGTGATGGAGTTTGCAAAATGGATGGACATAGCTGTGGTATATACATATTTTAACAAGACAGAGGAGAATAGGTTGATATACAAGCACGGAGGAAGATGCACACAGGTGGATTATCTCCTATGCAGAAGGGCCTGTTTGAAGGAGATTGGAGACTGTAAAGTGGTAACATGGGAAAATGTAGTTAGGCAGCATGGAATGTTGGTCTGTGGAATGACATTGGTGATCAGCACACAGGATCAAATGGTGGAAACTGAAAAAGGGTGATTGTGAGGTTGAGTTCAGAGAAGAGTTAAGACAGGCAGTAGGTGGCAGTGCAGAGTTACCAAATATCTGTGTAACTACAGCAGAGCTAGTAAGGGAGATGACTAGAAAAGTGCTTGGTGTGACATCTGGACAGAGGAAGGAGGACAAGGCGACCTGGTGGTGGAATGAGGAAGTACAGGGGAGTATACAGAGAAAGAGGTTGGTGAAGAAGTGGTTTTGTCAGAGAGATGGCAGTGCAGAGTTACCAAATATCTGTGTAATTACAGCAGAGCTAGTAAGGGAAATGACTAGAAAAGTGCTTGGTGTGACATCTGGACAGAGGAAGGAGGACAAGGCGACCTGGTGGTGGAATGAGGAAGTACAGGGGAGTATACAGAGAAAGAGGTTGGTGAAGAAGTGGTTTTGTCAGAGAGATGAAGAAAGTAGACAGGAATATAAGGTGATGATGTGCATGGCAAAGAGAGAGGTGGCAAAGGCTAAGGATGAGGCATATAAAGGGTTGTTTGAAAGGTTGGACACTAAAGATGAAGAATAGGACCTGTACTGTTTGGGCTAGACAGAGGGACTGAGCTAGGAAGGATATGCAGAAGATAAGGGTGATAAAGGATAATGAGGGAAACATACTCACAAGTGAGGAGAGTGTATTGAGCAGATGGAAAGAGTACTTTGAGGGGCTGTTGAATGAAGAAAATGAGAAAGAGAGAAGGTTGGATGATGTGGGTATGGTGAATCAGGAAGTGCAACAGATTAGCAAGGAGGAAGTAAGGCTAGCTATGAAGAGGATTAAGAAAGGAAAGGCTGTTGGTCCAGATGACATACCTGTGGAAGCATGGAGGTGTTTAGGAGAAATGGCAGTGGTCTTTTTAACCATATTGTTTAATGTAATCTTGGAAAGTGAGAGGATGCATGAGGAGTGGAGATAAAGTGTTTGGGTACCGATTATAAGAATAAGGGTGATGTGCAGAGCTGTAGTAACTACAGAGGGATAACACTGATCAGGCACAGCATGAAGTTATTGGAAAGAGTAGTGGAAGCTAGGGTAAGAAGGGAGGTGAGGATTAGTGATCAGCAGTATGGTTTCATGCCAGGAAAGAGCACTACAGATGCAATGTTTGCTCTGAGAGTTTTGATGGAGAAGTACAGAGAAGGTCAGAAGTAGGTGCGTTGTGTCTTTGTGAACTTAGAGAAAACATATGACAGGGTTTCTAGAGAGGAGTTGTGGTATTGTATGAGGAACTCAGGAGTGGCAGAGGAATCTGTAAGAGTGCTACAGGATTTATATAAGGGTAGTCTGACAGCGGTGAGTTCTGCAGTGGGAGTGACAGGTGCATTTAAGTTGGAGGTGGGATTACATCAGGGATCAGCTCTGAGCACTTTCTTATTTGCAGTGGTGATGGACAGGTTGACAGATAACATCAGACAGGAGTCCCCACTGACTGTGATGTTTGCAGATGACATTGTGATCTGTAGGGAGAGTAGGGAATAGGTTGAGGAGACTCTGGAGAGGTGGAGATATGTTCTAGAGAGGGGAGGAATGATGGTCAGCAGAACTAAGACAGAAGATATGTGTGTGTGAATGGGAGGGAGGATAGCAGAATGGTGAGGATGCAGGAAGTGGTGTTTCCAAAGGTGGATGAGTTTAAATACTTGGGATCAACAGTTCAGAGTAATGGCAAGTGTGGGGGAGAGGCAAATAAGAGAGCACAGGCAAAATGAGGACAGTGGAGAAGATTGTCAGGAGTAATTTGTGACAGATGAGTACCATTAATAGTGAGAGGGAAAGTTTACAAGACGGCAGTGAGACCAGCTATGTTATATGGGATGGAGACAGTGGCACTGACAAAAAGGCAGGAGTCAGAGTTATGATTTGTGCTGGGTGTGACGAGGGTGGACAGGATTAGGAATATATATGCTAGAGTTGGACGGATTGGATGTTGAGTATATTGGGAAAAGGATGGTAAGGATGAAGCTGCCAGGTAAGAGGAAAAGAGGAAGGTCTAAGATAAAAGATTTATGGATGTGGTGATAGAGGATATACAGGTGGTTGGTGTGACAGGGCAAGTTGCAGAAGACAGGAAGAAATTGAGACAGATGATCCACTGTGGTGACTCCTAATGGGAACAGCCAAAAGAAAGAGAAGGAGATGTTGTAATATCAGTCCAGACAGGTTGCCAATGATTTGCCAGACATAACACAACTCTATGAGTAAATGACTACAAGTATGAGACACACATATGGTCAGTGTGCATAACAATGGTATGAGCTCAGCATATCACATGCAGTTCAACACACACATCTGCAACAGTATTTCACTATGCAAATACCCTGTATAGGTCTCTCACATTTCTGAGACAAACATGTATATCATAATTGTATTCATAATTAACATATTGATATCTACGACATCCCAGTAGCTGACCTAGCAGTGTGACCGTCAGTATTGTTCAACACACACTTCAGTAGTAGTCATATGTGAGCCACCCTTTCCTGGGGTGACTCAGGGGTCTGAGCTGTGATCTATGTCACTGCAGACAGTCCCAGATGCTAAGGCCATAGGTTCTGATCAGCAATATATCAGTTCAGCAAGTCTTGTTGAGACATATTTGTTGAACTTCCTATTTTCCATTATTACATACCTCCTACTGCATTCCATTACATGCTTACTTGTTTGACCGTTTGACATACCTTTTTTTTCCCAAGTATGGTTGGTTGATTCCAATGTGTGTTGTTTGGTTTCTTTTTCTGTCTGTCTGTCTCTCTCTCTCTCCCCCAGATGTAAGGTATACATCTGTTCTGCGTAAGCAGCAGCTTGCCTTTCATACGTAATGCTCATGAGCAGCTGATGGCCAATACACCAATCGGAGTCCCCCACTTGCTAATTGCATGCAGAACAGCTGTAGGGTTATTCCTATAGCTAATTGCATGGCAATACACTCCTATAATTGAGTAGGTTATGTGGGCATTGCCTCTTTTCCTTGCCTATGAGGAGGAAATCATGGAGGTGTGTAAACAACAGCATCACAGAGGGTAGTTGGAAATACCTCTTACAATGAAAACTGTGGAGACAGCTCAACAAACTGGGGGAGAATGTTCCAGACATAGTGGCATAATGTACGTATTGCTGTTATACAGTTGAATTAATGCTAGTTTAACAGGGTTTGTGTAGGCATGGCTTTTCTGCATGATTTTAAGTCTGACAGTGTTATGTGGTTGACATAACTCTGAACTGTAGGGCTATCCACAGAATGACCAAATTTTGTACTCTCATGTTTGGTGTGTTCCTCAGACATTTTTTGTCTTTGGAAAATGAGCAGCATACTGTGGGGATTGCAGTCAGTAAATGGTATCATCCATTTCTGTTTCTGACTTCATATCCCTCAGATATGTTACAGCAAAACCTGTTACACCAGCAACTGTCTCAATATATAACAGCAATATTTCACATATGTCCCTGTTTTTGGGCCTCTGTCCCCCAAGTATGTCAGGCTTTGTCCAGATGTCATGCAGTAAGAGGTTGATAGGTAGGATATATCATTATTTAGTGCCTTCATTCCTGATACCATCCCATTGATGTATCAGAATGCCAGACATGTTATGTATAAAAGGCCTTACATATGAGGACATCCTGTGGGACTCTAAACAGTTGAGAGGTCTGTGTATTTCTGGCGATTGTTAACAGACTTTCAGGATTGTGTAGCAGTGTAGTGTGTCAATATTATGTGGCCTGTATAGGGAGAGGGGTAGATGTATATGTTATGGGTCCTTTACTATCTGCAAGTGCATGCTGCTCCAGTTTCTGGTGGTCTATCAGCTGTATATGTTTGTAGGGGCAGACTGAGACATGTCACATACCATGGTCAGGCATCATACTATACTGTGAGTTGGGCCAGTATATGTAGGGTAGTGTGTGAGTGGCAAACATGTTGAGATATTTTTGTTCACACTGTCTTTATACTGTACTGTTCATTTGGCTTACTGGTATGTCACTATGACTGTGGTGAAATTGGTTGTGGGTATGCACTTTCACACTGGTGCTTGTTTTTCAGTGATGTTACTTCCTGTAGTGCATGATATATTTACAAATACATGTGCAATTGCCCATAGCAGATTTGGGTTAGTCTTGTGTCAATCTGACTGCAGTTTGGATGGTGCTTGGTGACATGCTTAGAATCTGAGTATAGTTTCCCTAATGTAATGTTACGTCCAGATATTTGTAGGATGTACTGTTGCCTGGCCCTCATACATAATAGGTATTTATGACACATCAGTGAGATGATATGAGGATTTAAGTCACTAACTAGTGAGAAGTTATTGAGTGCTGGACTTGTGCTATTTCAGTCAATATATGTTAGGACAGACAGCAGGGTGTTACTGCAGCTACTGTGTCAGCTTATCTACTACAGTATTTCAGACATGTCCCTATTTTCATGGCTTTCTCCCCCCACTTTGTCAGGCTTGGTCCAGATTTATTGCACTAAGGGGTTCTGAGCCTACCTCTTGACTGACCAGATTGTTTCAGAATGTCCAGGTTTATTGCTCATATTTCTGGTCTGTTCCACAGATTCATTATTTTTATTTCCTTGGTAAATCACTGTGATAATCTGGGGATTTCTGTCAAATGATGACACACATTTTAGTTTCAAAAGTCACATCCTTCAGAACATGTATGCTGAAACAAACCCTGTCACTCTGGCAACATTCTATATTTATAAGAGCAATATTTAAAATATGTCCCTAGTTTTGGCCCATTGTCCCCTCATTTGGACAGCCTTTGGCCACAATTTTGCACTAAGAGATTGAGAGGTATGGTTCTGGGGTATGACTCCACTACATGACTACATGTTATGACAAAATATATATATATTCATTTTATATATTTATTTATATATATACATATATATATATATATATATATATATATATATATATATATATATATATATATATATATATGTGTGTATATATATATATATATATATATATATATATATATATATAGATACATATATACATGTGTATATGTATATATACAAAATCTTACTGATTCTACAGAATCTTTTCCCTACTATTGAATGACTTTACTGCATGAAATGTTTGAGAAAGCATCAGCAATCCTTATAATTCAAATGGTGTAGTGGTACATTGGTCTGATTTTGGTGTAAAGGGCCCTGGTTTCGAGACTTGGCAGGGCTGATTATTTTGTTGCTAGGCAAAACAGTGGCTGATGGAAACAGAGTTATTAAGGCAGTTTTAAGCAGTTGTAAGTGGGTTTGCTCAGTTTTGCATGATGCTAAGTGATGCCAACACATGGTTAAACGTACAGATGCTTAATCTGTGTTGGCTTCACTTAGCATCGAGCAAACTTGCTTACTCCCGCTTACTCTCACACACGCAGTAATTTCTTTAAAAGAAAAGAAAAAGAGGTGATAGCAAAGTGGTGAAAAAGGGGGACGCAGAGGGAAAAACAATATGAAAGATAGCTAGGGATGTGCAGGATGGATGTAGGGAACGTCCATAGCTGCCCATTTCTTATACAGCAACAGCTGTGCATTTGTACAGAATTTGGAGGTGAATCTGGACACTCAAATCCCATAGAGAGGGGTGAGGACAACATAAATGTGTTGTCTAGCCAATTGGACCAGATTGCATGTGTCCAGTGGGCATGTGTGCAAAATGGACAGCTATTTATGGGGCAATGTTTTTTGGGGGGACAGATGCCCTTTTCTTTTTTTTAAGGTGAGAGTGGGATGTTAGGGAAGGATTGTAGGTATCACTGGGGAGGTAGTTTGGGTAGGGAGACAGACAAAACAGACAAGACAGCAGACAAGGGTGGTATATGACACATGAGGGGGTAAACAATTTGACGGGGTGGGTGGTTGGGCATCTGAAGTCCATGAGCCCCTATATGGTTACAGTGGGACTGAGATCCCCACCCATGGGCAGTCACCACTGCACCTTCATGGCCCCAAAGTTGGCTGTGCTGGGGGCTGGACAAGAGGGGCAGCCTGCCCCTTGAAGTGCTCCAGGTGGCCCTTAATTTGGCGCAGCTGCTTTCCAAACTCAGATCGAAGGGTGCTGCACACCAAACCCCAGACCTGACTGTGGGTGACAGCCTCCTGTCCCCGCCCACTCCTGGGGGCAACAGGCCCCATCCCCTGCGGTGGTACAACCTGAAGGTTGTGGAGGACCAGCCGACAAGAGAGATCCGTGTTGGGTCCCAGATGTGCTGGGGCCTGGTGTCACAGCCAGATGAGGTGGGACAGGTGGATCTGCTGGGATCTGCCTTCCCAAATGCATTATGGTGTTGTGGTTTTACAAAATAATTTAGTTAGTCATGAAGAACACATTTCAGAATTAGTTAAAACAGCATGCACGGGTTTTCCAATTAACCCCATAAAACAGATTTGAAACAGTTGCATAGAAAACAGAACACATGCATAAATGGAACAACAGTATGCATTGTAACAGCATGCCAGTAACATTGACGGCAACAGGCCACCAACAATGCTATTTGAACAGTATATGTTAACATGCAAGCAATCAAACATATTAACAATAATATAACACAAGTCCCAACACTGGGTTGGAGCACAACATACCCATCATATATGAGTAATAATTATTGATGTAGATGAGGAGGGGAGAGACAGATAGTCCATTAACAACTGTTTATGCTTCTATTTTCCACAACAGTTCTGCTCAATACTCTATGGGTCTGCCCTCACTTTACATCTACCTATGGCCATAGCTTCTGTAGTGCAAACATACCTATTAAACTGTCATTCTGGAATGGTATGAGGCAAACTGTGACAACTCTGTGTACATGACTAGAGGGGACTCATACATTTCATGGTTACCTATCTGGCACAGGAGGGGTACCCTGAACTGCTGTTATGTGAGTGTGCTACAGGTATATTTCAACTGGTTTCCTATTTGTATTCAGGATTATATGCAGCAGTGACCACTTGCCATGACAGCTTGACACTTGAAAGACATGTATCGGAAACATACCTCTCAGCCTCTTAGAGCATGAAATCTGGACAAAGCCATACATAAGAGTGCAACAAATGCCCATAAATAATGGACAATTTTTAGATATTGCTCTTACAAACTTAGTAAGTTGATAAAATAACAGGTTTTGCATTTACATAGCTTTTCTGATGGATATGACATGTGACACTTGTATGTCTATCATTATTTTCTAACTTCAGTCTGTAAGGGTTTGCCACTGATTTGCCATGACACCACTACTTTATGTAAAACAGACCACCAATCTGACACAAATATCTGAAAATTCATTGAATATCTGTACAGGTGAAAGGTATGATTCGGGAAGAGTACCTACCCTGCTGTCATTTGCAGACATGTGGTGGGACAATTGAACAGTTGTACACAGTTAATTAGTATACCCTTCATACAGCTACTGACAACATTTACTTACCTGTAAAACCTGTGGGGACAATATCTGTTAACACTACCTGACTGTTTTTACATTTATTCCTGATTCCTTGTGTGTAGATATGCACACATCTTAGTACCACTCCCTGGATTCGAACCATGTCTGGGTGTGCAAAAGTTAACAACTAAGCTATTTCACATCACACCACACTACTGGAGAACTGCTGTTTCTTGTTTCAATGGTTTCAGTCTAATAGTCTCTTGGTTAGACAGTCTGAACTTGTAACTCTGTGATGCATGCATGACAGAAGTTATTGTACTGTGCATTACTTGTTTGGACTACTACAACCTGGAAATCCAAGGTTAACATAAGGCAATGCTGCATGGTACACACACATTGATACGTGACACATTCAGGGTTCAGAGTTTAGTGCAGTATATATTTCACATTTCATTTATATCTCGTTTTACAGCTACACCACCTAGAGTTTCTCTTAACAGCTTGTTCTCAGATGCACCTCAGTTAATGTATGCTGTCACAGCCATATTTGCTGTGAAGTTCCTGTATACATTCTATATATGTCTACAACAACATACCAGAATAAACACAACAGATTTTTAAAGGTCTTTATTGTACTTCAGTATTCATCAGTCATACTTTTTTATTTATTCAGTTCACACAGTAACAGTATAGCTACTAGAAGTAAGCAATGTACTCCTTCTTAGCTACTTTTACAAAATACTGCAAAATATTTTGCACTCACCAGCCTGTTGGTGCAGCCTCAGCAGTTTGAAACCATGGACTTCCACATTACTAGCCCTCTCTGCTGCAGCTGTAGGGGAGAAAAACACAACATTATGCATATCTATCACATTTTCAGGCTAGTATTTGCTACAGTCTACTTGATAGTGATACTTACACACTACTGGAGCATTCTGGGCCCATCCATCTTGGATCCACTGGTTCAAGAGCACCCTCTTCTTATGCTTTAGGTCAGCATAGTGGTGCCATACCTGCTCACCAGTCCGGGGGATGCCAATAGCACTGGTGAGGTCAGGTGCGAGATGGTCCCAGGCTTCCGCTTTGTATTGGGAGCCCTGGTACTGGTCCTGCAGCAGTCGCTCCTCATGGTTTTTAACTAGGAGTCCAGCCATGACCCTGGACTCCTAAATGCTCCAGCTTTGCACCTGAAAGCACACTCCCTCTCCTACGCCAGCAATTGAATCTGCACAAATGGACTATAACAGATTATGGCTGTATTCCTGCCTGTGCCATTTAAATAGTGCAATATTCCCACCCTTTGCTGTCATTGGACCATTTTAAAAAGGTTAAGCTCTGCTAAGCAGTGCGCAAATCAGCTAAGCCAGTTTTAAAACTGCTTAAAGGGGAAGTTTTTGAGCAGTGTTTAACTGTGCACAAATCCACTTAGCTGAGCTACCTGCTGCTTAGCATTCATGTCTTAGCAATGGTTACACTTGGTAAGCATAGGTGAGCATTGCTAACCATTGATCACTTTTAATTTTTTAAATATATCAGAGGACTGATTTCATTTATTAAGTGTATATGATATACTTTACATGACATCCCTCTATGTGCTTTCCTTACATTGACAAGGGATGTGACTATACTGTATGGGGCACTTGTGTGTACATGGGTGTTTTCAAATGTTATACGAACTCACACCTACACTGTACACCAGCTACACTACCCTGGTTGACAAAAAACAGTTGTTACATAATTTAAGTTTACAAAAATAATTTTAACACTACTTACCTATATACACATAAGTTGCCTCTCTTGAACACCTGCATGTAAAGCCAGGACTCTAACCACTACACTATCTCAGCTTGGAAAATTCACCTGTATATTTGTATTTATCTCCTATGGGATGTTTAAGCTATGATAAGCGGAGGGCCATAATGCGCATACATGCTAAGCTATGCTTAAACATTCCTTATCCTAGAAAAAAATTATAATATTATTATTATGTTATTTAAGTGAGTATTGTGGTGTTCTAACAAGTCACTGAGGACTGCAATTGGGAAATAATGGCATACATTCGGCTTTCAGGCTTCTATCCTTCAGAGATTCTTGCTAATACATATCCTATTTTCTATCAACATTCTAAGTGTGCGAGGGCAATTTTTCAGAAGTGTCCCTATTTTATTGCTTTTCCCCCATTATTCGTGCATTTGTCTACATGGACTGCTGTCAGGGAATATTGGCATCCATTTGTTTTTAGACTTCTATCTTTCAGTAATTCATGCTAATGCATTACCTGTTTTCTATCAACTTTCTAAGTTTGTGAGGGTAATATGTATGATGTGTCCCTTTTCAGGGATTTATCCCCATTATTTCTGCATTTGGACACATTCCTGCTTTAGCAGGTTACAGAGATGTCGTACAGAACTTTTACAATGCAAGGTGTGTGTCACAGAACCTGTCACACACACCCTGCATTGCTTTCTTGATGCCATGTGTATTTCAATGTCTGTGGACACTGACAGGATCATTTATTTAATTTCAGTGTCCACAGACACTGAAATACTGGCATAATATTAGAGTCTTCTTCTTTTGGCTTTTCCTGACTCTCTGAGTCCAGGGGACATGTTCAGTGTCCATGCACTACCTGACCATGCCCCCTGCACCTGTTCATGGTTCATGCCTGTGTAGGTTGAACAGCAGCGCGCCTTCATGAATATGCAAGGTGCACTGCTGTGCTATACGGACATGAACTATTTTGTGCAGGAATAGTGCTATTCCTGCATGGAGTTTATTGAATCCCAGGGAAGGTCTTTAATTTTTTGCAACTATACTAAATTGATAGCATTCCTTATTCATCATTATGTTAGTTATGTCAGTGATTGTCTTAATTTATTTTATATTTGAGCTTTTCTCCCCGGGACTCCAGAAGAAACTGGTGCCATTGCCCAAATGGACTTTTCTAGTGAAATAATGTCAATCAAACAATAAATGAATATTTATTGTGCTTTGACATAGATTATGTCAACACAGTGAAGAAATTTGCAAAGTTTAAAAACACCAAAGATACTCAACTTCTCCCATACCAATATCATGAGATGAAACATCAAGAGACAGAGGTGTTTATGTTTTCAGTAAATTGACTCATGCAATTATTCACTTAGGATCCTTTCTGAAGGACTTCACTGTGAAAGCAGAGTGATTTGTGCCAGAGATCATGCAAAAAGAATCAGCACAGTGGCTCATATGAAATTATCTTTTTCTCACAGATTCATATCTAACAACTACTCATTGTCCACATGGGGTATGAATGCTTTCTTCCTGCCTGGGTATGTATTTTCTGGGTAATGCAGTTTTATGCAAAAAATTTTAATTGACCTAGTGATTGCTGAACCTGGAAAATACACTGTTCATTTTGGGCTTATGTGTGTCGTACATCCTAGTGTTGCCTTTACCAGAAGGTGGGTTATGGAAATTAAAAGCAGAGGAGGCAGGTAAACCAGAAAGAGGCAAGTTTTCATAGCATCTTTCGGGTACCAGCTACCTATGGGTATGCATGGCAGGCAGTACCATTTGAAAAATTGATGTTACTGAACTATGTGTGTAGAGAGGCTTTGGAAATGGAGTATTGTGGAAGATTCATATGAAGAGAAAATTTAGTGTGGAAGGTGTCCCTGAAGAAAAGGAACAGAAAGAACTGTTCTATAAAGAGAAAAGGATGGAATTAACAGTACTGAAAAAAAGACTGTTATCTGTAAGCTTTGAGGAAAACACTGTGTTTTCTCAAAAGCTGAATATGTTAAACTGGACATTTTGGGGGAAATACCTGGCAGTGCAAAAGTCACTGTTTCTTTTCTATTGCTCCACATTTTGTATTTTCATTGCAAAGTAAACACCGTAAAAATAAATAATAGTTCCAAGTACTGCTCGTTTTACTGTAGGCACTGCAAGTTATTATATTGGTGAATAGCTTTGTGAAAGCAAATACTCTGACTGATTTGGTGTTCTCCACCACAGACAGGGATGCTAGCATTCCAAAGTGATTGTACTCAAAGGTAGGTATTCAATGTGATGCTACCTCATAAAGTGATAATTACTGATTGACAACTAAACTAATCTGTAATATTGGCTTCTTTCAGCTTGTAAGAAAAACTATATGAGAATTATAAAAAGTCCTTTTGTTCTGGCAAAGAAGATCCTCATGGTAGTGAAAAGGGTGACATTGAGAATAAATTTTCTTTGGTGAAAATTCTCTGCAAATGTAAAACCTGTGTATGAAATTTTATTTCTTTGTTCTTTTCAAAAAGGAAGTATTAAGTGAAGCCTTGAAGATGTCTACTATACCTCAGCAAAGCTTCACAGCTGCCAAGCAGTATCCGCTAAGCCTCCAACAGCAGATATTCATAATGGTGGTCTGGTCATCTATGTCACATCAAATCACAAAACCCAGCACATGCTTGAATGATCTTGGAAAGGAAAATGATGACGATGTTTATTTGGAGGTTTTTGAATGGCTTGTGGCTAGGGAAAACTGACCACAAGCTGAGCAGGGCAATATATTGTCCTCATACCAAACCCAGGCCTCACTGAAAGCAGACATAGATCCTGAAGAGGCTGACAAAGTCACCTACTAGAAAGTAAAATGGAAATTTTTATAGGGCTTCATCTGAGGCTCAACCACTTAAATTTCTCTACCTGGCATTCTGTGTGGACAAGCATGTAACATTACGGATTGCTGATTTACTAGATCCTCATGTAAATAATTTTAGTTGTTTGTCTTGAAAAAATCTTGGCTTTAGATGCATTTAAAGCGACACTCTCTAGCAACTTTATAAAGTGAGTATGCCTTAAGTGACCCCAAGTCTTCTCAACATATAGTTATTTTGGTAGAATGTCAGCTATGAAGCTGCAAACCCCAAGTCAGCCTTACATGCACAAGAGGTAAATAATAAGCCCTCTCCTAGGTATGTTCTTTGCATGCAAATAGGAAAATGATACCATTTGAGCTGGTTTGTTTTCAGACTTCTAGAAAAGGGCCCATAGAAAAACAATGCACAGCAAAAAAAAATGTACAGTTACTAATAACAATAATGCACCTACAAAAAATGTTAATGCTTGCCAACAAGCTCTACCTAAAAGCATGACTATAGAATATGAATCTATGGAATATGAGAATGCTGAACTTTTAACTATTACAAATGAAGCATCTGATTTTTTTTTGCCACAGTGTTGTAACTACATTTGTAAAATTTAATATTACAGTAGAAGGGAAATAAGATATACATCTTGTTGGAATCAGAGAGCATGATTACAAAAAAAAATGATAATATTTGTACAGGGACACAAATGAGGAGTACCCAATAATGTAGGTAGAAATACTAACCCTTCGAAGAAAAAAGTATAAAAATATTACTTCCAGTAGCTCTAGTGCCTTCCTTAACACATCATGTACAAATTGGCCAAAACTCTCTCAAATTCAAGGAGTCATCACTCAAAGAGTCAATATACATATATATATATATATATATATATATATATATATATATATATATATAGTGAATCAATTATTAGTTCAAGGCCTTTTAGAACAATTGTAATGAAATTAGCATATAGCCACATTTGGGATAGTAATTTAGGAAGAGATAAGACAAAAGATGGGATTTAGCTCGATTCTTCTTCAGAAAAAATTTTCAAACTTGTTTTACAAGTACTTCAGAAAATTAAATAGCATATCTGTTTTTATTGTGACATTACAAACCTTACTGACATTTAATCGTACACTATAAACAAAAACATGTAGACCAGCTAATGTCAAATTGCTGTATACAATAATAAAGATCACTTCTAACAATGAAAAAAATACTAATAAGTATAGAGAAATAAATAAATAACTTTGACATGCACAAGAAATGCACAAAAAGAAACCTTGCAGAAATACCTTCAAAAGTAATATTTTTCAATAGTTGAGAATGTATAGTAGTGCAGATTTCAACCTTATTCAATACTAAGATATACTTTGTCATATTAAAATACCACAGCCATTCCAGCTAAGTCACATTCTGTGTATCTTACCCAATTCAAATAGCCTATCTAAATTCAATTCATATCTCATGCCTTGGGTGGTTGAGCTGATTGAAAAATTGAACAAGGCTAGGTTTCTGTCCACTTCGGACATAACCAAACATTATAAGCAAATTCCAGTGGCCCCACAATATAAAAAATTGTCATTTTCTATCCCAGATTTGCTTTATCTTTACAAAGTCCTGTGTTTTGGTCTCCAGTGAATACCTGCAACACTCCTTAGGCTGATGGACAAAATTTTAAGACACTCTACTTTTAATATATGCATCAGCCTGCCCTTATGATATAGCACTACATTCTGAAGATTAGGAAAGCAATCCCCTAAAATTAAAGCTATTCTAGATTCCCTGCATCAAACTGGGATGTCTTTTAACTGAGGTAAATGCAAGTCAGGCATAGTAGAAGCCCTTTGTTTGGACTATATAACCACAGGCCAAGAAAACGGAAGAAGTACAAAAGTAGCCCACCCAAAGCACCAAGAAATGTTTTTAAGGCCTGGCTAACTATTATATTAAAACAATTTCTAATTTTGTTGACATTTCTGGCCCCCAGACAGACCTGCCAAGAGGCAAGGTCTCCTTAAAATATTAATGGATAGTAGAAGTAGAACAAGCCTTTAGCAATTAAAATATATGCTTGTGTTCAGAACTAATACTAACTGATGCTAATAGTTCCAGAGTTTTCCAAGCAGTTCTCAGAGTATACAACTCCTCTGAGTTGGGCATAAATGCAACCTTGTCTCATGCTCTAGATAGGAATGGACATACCATCTATTATTTAAGCAGAAAAGTCACAAATGTTGATAGACATTACTCAGCTATGGAGAGGAGCTTTGCTATAAAATGGTGCCTCACTAGCTTAAAATATTATTTACTGCATAGCAAATCTGTTTTAATCTCTGACTATGGGCCTGTACAATGGCTTTGCCATCAGTAAGACTGAAACTTAGAATTGTCTAAATTGGTTTTGACCCTCCAGCCTTATAATGTTAAGATCCATCATTACTCAGGCTACAGTCACTTAAATGTGGATGGCCTGCCTCAAGCTTATATATCATACAGAGGTGCAGAAAGAAATGTTTAGCTTAGTATTGAGCGAAGTCATGATTGCTGAATCAGGAAAACACACTGCTCATTGTAAATTGTGACTACTAGAGTTGCTTTTACCAGATTATGGATCACAGAACAGAAATGCAAAGCACACAGCCATACCAGAAGGGCTAATTGCCATAATTACTAATATGGACTAACTGCCTATGGTTGCAAATGATGGTCAATACCACATGATGAAATGATTCTCCTAATCTCCAGGTCTAGAGATTGTTCAGAAGAGGAATTTCCACAAAGCAGCATGTGAAGAAAGAAAACAGTCTTGAAGGTGTCTCTTGAAACTGAAAAGTTACAGGAGTTTTTGTTCTGTAATGAGATATTTACAGAATTAACCGTGACTGCATGCTAAATAAATACTCAAAAAAGACTGGTATTTGTAAAAACTGATGGTTATTGACCAGCTTTAATAAAAACGCTATGTGTTGTGGAATACGGAAATTGCTGAACTCAACTATAACAAATAAAAATCTTATGTAGCGCACCACTTTGTGTTTCCCTCATAAAAAAAGCATCCATGGCTGCTAATACACACACACACACACACACACACACACACACACACACACACACACACACACACACACACACACACACACGCATGCATGCATGCACGCATACACACACCCAGACACACATATACATGGGTCTGCGTCTTTTTTGCAATATTGATGTTGTTGTCTTGTTCTTTTCAGGTTCAGTCATATGTTAATTCGATAAACTGACATAGACCCATAGATATATATGTATGTGTGTGTAAATATATATATATATATATATATATATATATATATATATATATATATATATATATATATAGTTTCAAATAAGTGCATCATGCAAGCAATACAGTGAACTTGTCTGTGTAGAACAACTTGCATCGAATATGCACTGATGACCCACAGAAAAACATTAGTGGTCAACTCATCAGATAAGGACCACCACTCCCTAAACAGCATGTTCCAAACACAACCCTAAAATCCCAATAGTGACTATAAAACTAACCACAGAATTGCTACAGTTGTTGTTAAAACAGATGCATTTTGCCATATAGTCAACATATGATCACTGAATACTAATAATGAAAAAGGTACTGTAACAACATTAGCATATATAATGCATGATTTACATGGGAAACTTCATACCTCACACCCCTTAAAGTGGAGGCTGTGATGCTACATCTCCTTAACTACATATACTAACTTCAGGGGCACATAACTGAGGCCAGAAGGAATACATCAAATCTATACTATAGTTGACATAATGTTAGTCATTTGTAGCACATGTAGACAAACCGTGATTTTGGCGAGTAGTGACAGTTTCACAACCCATTCATAAAACAAGCCATCAACAATACCAATATCTCTGAGATATATCTGTACATGTAGATGCATAATTATATATTATATAAAATAATTCGGTTTCTTCCTTATTTGAAGTGTTAATTATGTTAGTTGGCTATTTCAAGGGTGTATAGGGAGTTTTACACTAATGGAGGATATTCAGGTGGGTATTTGTAAGTAGCATGGGGTGTAGGCAGTGCAGATGGGCTTGTCCCCTAAGTAAAGTTTGCATTTCTACTAATTATGCAGCTGGCTAAATGCAACTGAAAGTTTCAGTACTGGGAATTAGGACATACAGTAGCTAGACTTCCCATCATGGCCTGCAACAAATCTGCTTCTCAGAGTTTGCAGTTTTGAACACAGTCTTGGATGATAGCTAAAGTTTATAAAAAGAAAATGTTAAACCTGCACAACAGGTCTTCTGGTCCATGCCATTGGTCATTTTATACTTTACAAACTGTGTGTACAATTCAACAGTGATACAAATATTTTTTAAACTTTACTGGAAACGCATCTCTTGAATAAAGCTCTGACTATGATCATGACATAAACTATTGCCCAACTCAACATTTTCCTTAGAACTCTAACAGAGGAAACAAATAGTCATGGAAAATATTCCTTAGCACAAAAGCAAAGTGTGACATGATAAATATGGTAATTCTTTAAATCATCCCATTAATCAAATGCACAGAGCAATCAGATTTATTTATTTTATTGCATTTGTTTACCGGGAAAGTCCATTGGGCCTAAAAGAGTCCATTTTCAGTGGCGGCCCAGGGAGAAAAGCTCAGACAAGAACATAAATACCGAAAAAAAATAAATAGTAATTGGTACAGAAGTAGAAACAGTGTTACACATAGTGATTACAGTAATATATATATAATAATATAGATAAACCTCTGACTTAAAAGTAGATATCTATACTTTTAGGGATAATAACATAAGAAAGATACATGTTAGTGATCTTGTATATAATGTGACACTGAGCCTTAACCTTAAGCCATAGCTGTAGGACCAGCCCTTTAAACAGGCATTATTACTCACTGTGTCTCAAGTGATTCACAAAAGTAGAAAGGAATAGAATAAAAATAACTTATTTCAATTGTTGCACAGTAGTCTAAAATGCACATGGAAGTTTTTTATTGTTGTATAATTTATAATTTTACTTTAAAAAAACGTGATAGGTAGATTCTTTTTTTCATCTGCTAAGAATGAACTTAAACTGTACAAGCTGGCACATAAAGTCTATTTTGCAATAAGTAACTGGTATAGGTACAGCTCAAGTTTTTGTTTGGAAAAGAAGTATTTTTTTTTTCAAATTGGCTGATTATGAGAAAAGACTGTAGATGTGTCCAGCAGGAAGTTTGTTGTTTTGGTACCTTTTAACAAGCAGACACCCTGACCTCACATGCAGAGGTATCAATGAATCTTCAAAGAGTAGGAAGTAAGCCAAGACAAAGCTACTCACCACAACAATTTGTCTGTAGCATTCACATTCTAGAACTCCACAACAAAGGAAATAAATAAATCAATGTAATGAAAATGCATATGCTGGTTTCTTCTTTTTATGGCTGAAAGATAACTTGGATAACGTAACACCCCTTCCCCCAACATTTTAAAGAACAACTTCAAAGAAGTATCTAGTGAAGCAAGGTTAAAAGGCTGTACAAAATCACATATGTCAAGATGTTTTTTGGCTTTTGTATTTTCCCCTCTGGATAATCATTTTGTTTCCATTTCCTTTTAATGCTTTAAATATTCCAGTGCACCATGATAAAATATAAGAGTTTTACCACTGTGACTTGATGCTAGGTGGCCACATCTCAAGTATTTAGAAGTCATTTTTTTGTGGTATGTTTTTCCAAGCATGTACAAATCACCACAAAGGAAATAAAATGGCAGTTACTGTGCTGCAGTTCATATGTAACTTGGAATTGCAATATGCAGTCTAGATTTAAAATTTTATACTAATTTTGGACTTACATTCAGAGGTTTGAGCAATATGCAGATGTAGTTTTTCCTAATAGCACATTATAATCAACTTTCTGTAAATGGAAAGGAAACCATGAGTGTATTTTATGCAGTATGATTAAAACATTTGCATTTGCCTGTCAGTGTGACCTTAATTTAAAATGCCCTATTTTCATGCACTAATTTCTGAAGCATTTGAATTAATGTTAATATTTCATTTCTGTGTTGCAACTGAAAGACATAATAGTAAGCCCAAGAATTACATAAAAATAACTACAAAATGCAGGAGAACAGTGAATGTTGAAATCTCTGCTCTCCTTTAAAGTTGCTTTTTTTGCGGGGGAGGCTCTTCTGTACCCTAAACATGTGGAGGCAAGGGCCATATGAACCCTCAAAATGATATATACCATCTCTAACACTGCCATACCTCAAAGGAAAGAGACTACTCTGGAAAATGTCAATCTCAGACTTAATATCTTTAAGTTCACATTTTTGCTCATTCATTCTCACTTTTTCAGGACTCACCCTAATGTGCATTGGAGTATCAAATGATTAAAAAATATTTAATCCTCATTGGTGTGGACTGTTAGCCTGTAATTATTACCAAAACTCCTGGATGACCTGATTACTAGGAAACAATGTTCATCATTCATAATTAAAATATTTGCCAGTTAATATATTTTTATTATTTTTTTTTTAACTTGTTAACCATTAAATAGGGTTGCCAACTTTTCAAATGGCCAAACTGGCACATTTTTGGTACAAACGTCAGATTTTTGCAGGGCGAAACATACCTACGGCTAGTACAAAGGACAGAACTTCACTTTTTGCCTAACTAAAACTTTATTCTTGTAGCATTTTAGTTGCTTATTCTGTTTCTTATAACATTTAGGTGTTTCAGATACAGAATAATTGTTTTATGCAACTATTATATAAAATATAGGAAATATTTTTATCCTAGAATCTCAGGACATTTGCCATTTTTTCAATTTTTTTGCAGAACAGAACTGCCCAAAGAGGGACTGTCCCTCACAAAGTGGGACATTAGTAACCCTACCATTAAATTGAATTGGTCCTTTTCAAACTTTTTTTTTTAGCTAAAATCTGGGCCACAAAAGAAAGATAACTCTAACTTTACTGGATAATTCACTGCATTCAATCAGTCAGCATGTGTTTGGATGATCCAAAATTAGGCACCGGAGACCAGCAGTTCCAACACACAAGTAATTTAATGTTCAAACACAGCAAAAGGAACACGCATCCACAAATAACATAAATGCTGATAAAAACACTTCCCCTTACATTCATCTGATGAAGTTCTATGAGACGAAAATGTAAGGGGAAGTGTTTTTATCAGCGTTTACGGTATTTGTGGATGTGTGTTCCTTTTGCTGTGCTTGAACATTAAATTACTTGTGTGTTGGAACTGCTGGTCTCCATTGCCTAATTTTGGATTACTAATTACGTTTTGGGCACTTTCACCACATCTTTGCTGTTTTATGTGTTTGGATGATACTATGTAAAACTACACCTCACTGTACCCAGTAATTTTAGCAGTATGGCACTATGCTGAATTGATCCCCATTTGACATATCTGTTCCCATTCTTCAACAAAATTAGAATAAAATACTTCTAAATCACAATAGAATGGTATACACATTGTTCCTGAAATAGTAGTACATGTTAAAGAGAACGTTTCATTCTAAAGGCATTTTCAGACTAGTAAAATGTATCAGTGACATGTTGAGCTACAGATGTTGAATTGAATAAAACAGGCATCTCACTGGCACATTCACTGACATTGCTGCTATAAAGCACTTGTTTGTCCAGTTCAATACATAGTTGGGATGCCTTCTCAGTGAATACTGTACCTCATGTCCACAATCTATATGATTCTCCTGCATGTTACTCATATTTCTTTCAACTTCCCACAGATATGCTTTAGGTGAATTTATAGTCTGCCAGTTTACATGTTGTATGCATGTCTCCTGTGTCTGTCTGTCACCTTGTCCAGGATTAGTTTCTTAGAGTTGCACTAAGTTACTGGCATGATCATAGCCAGTTTTCTTTGACCCTGAATTTGACTGAGTAGATAAGTTGAGAATAAATGAATGAAAGTACTGAAATTCGAACAGACGACAAAGCATTTCACATCCTCATGATGACATATGTCAGAAAATACCTAACATTTCTTTTATATTCAGTGGATTGTCTTGCACCATCATCTTCAAATTTAATTGGATTTGGTTTTGTTTAAAGATTTAAGTTTACATTTTTTAAATATGTTATACTTTTAAAAAGGCTACCCTCACATATACCTCTCAAGTGTCTCTGATTTTCAGCGATGTCCCTGATTTTGGCTCATAATAATGCTGCACCCTATCTAAAAATGATGACTGCTTGCAGAAAGGTAGTGGACTGTAATTGAGAAATAAGGAAAACCATTAAAATTAAGTACTTCTTTTAGTCTGGAAATGTATGCAAATAAATTTCCTCTTGCCCTGTCACAATATAAAATTATTAGTACCAATATTTAATAAGTGCTGCTTATTTGAGAAATATGACCTGGTTATTTTTGGCTTTGTTTTCAATTATGGAAGCATGAGACAGGGAATAATGCTCTCTGATATTGTTTTTTTTTTTCCATTTTTTACAAACATAATTTTATAGTAATGGCTTTTTAAAATATTTACCAGTCAAATTAAAAAATGTTTGATAAAAAGAAAATATGTTAATAGCTTTTCTTGCTAACAATGAATATTGTGTAACTTGGAAGTCTAATGAGTTAACAGTAATATCTGGGATACTGAACATGCATACACTGAATCACAAGGTGGAAATATGCTTAACAAAGATTTGAAATAAATGCTATAAATATAATTGATTTCACGTAGTATGCATTGCTGCTTCAGAGATGCAGTCTACATTCCTTAGCAGGAATCACGCCATATAATCCTTTGCAATGAGCAAATGTACTATGGTTGACTCCTGTTAGGTAAGTGATAGTAATAGCACATTTTGTTTAATGTGTTAATGTTGACATATATAGACACCACTGAATGTTGCATTTAGCTTGCCATGGGTACAGCTATGAAGTTAATATATTTAAATAAGGGTATGGAGGCACAGGGGAGAGGAGTGAATGATACACATTTTAAAATATGAGCCAGTTTTCTTCTTACTAAGGTGTCATTTCAGATTCATATTTCTCACATACCTCTAAAGTCTTATCTCCATTGTTATAGATAAACTAAAAATATTTAGGGAAAGGGCCACAAAGAAGGAACATTTTTTAATCCTGTTGCTATTAACTTGGAACTTCTCAATATAACTTCCATCTTTAGAAAAGATGGAACAAAAAGCTTGAAAACTAATTAGGGATATCCCTTCAAAATCAGTACAACTGAGATACATAGTTTGTTGTTTTCATCTGTAACAATCAAAATACTTCTGATGATTTTCAACAAGTTTGCTTATTATTTAAGTCACAAGGAAAAACATATTCAGTAAGTCATTCTTTTCAAACCCTTTCTCCAGTGTGTGTGTGTGTGTGTGTGTGTGTGTGTGTGTGTGAGCAATAGTATGTGCTTGACAACATTTTTTTTGTATCCAGTGGCAAAATAAATTGTTGATGCCATACAAGATAGCAATTTACTTCATAACTGTGGTACACCATGATCAGGACTGTATTTTTGATGAAAATATATTTTCTGTAACTTGCCTTTGTTTAACCAGGTCTTGCAGAAGTTATCTTTCTTTAATCATGTTAGATCCTGCAATGATCAATGTAAATCAATGAAAGAATTCTTCCACTGAGAAGAAGACAACCAGAGTTTCATAAAAATAATTTATACATTTTGCAATGAATACTAAAATTTAAATCACTTATTGGTCACTGCTGATTTGTTTCTTTCTATTTGTTTTTCTTTATCTTATTTTTATATAATTTTTGACTTGTTTTGTAATACCAAGTTCAAATTTTGTTTTAAAAAGGCTCTGTGGTACAAAACATACACACACACACACACACACACACACACACACACACACACACACTAGCAACACAAAAGTAAACAAATGACACCACAGTAGCTATTCAAAGTAGGCTGATGTCTTTTAAGCTATGTACTCTGAAGCCGACAACTATATTTGAATTAAGAAATGATGTGTTGTACAAAACGTTTATTGCCTGCATGTTATGTACTTTATGGGGTTTACTGTCTGTTTCCATAGAAGTGAACTAGTTATGTTGTTACAGTTGGACTTTGCAATTGAAAATGTAATCCTTTCTGGAGAGTCATTGTCTCGTAGTCTGACCCACCAATGCTACACTTAATAAACAGATGTTTAAAATGTATTCATCTTATTTAAATGTGTATACATGTCTATTTTCTTATGAGTTCAAATTATTTTCTTGTTATTTTGAAAGTAATTGCTGTCTTTTTATTCCTACCTGCATACTTGCCTTGGCGACCAATGCTGCATTAGTCACTGGTCATTTTTTTGGGTTTTGGATTGTGCTGGCCTGTCTTCATTACATTTATCTTGCTATGATCTGCTCTGCCGCATTTAACTCACCATCCTACCCCTATTTCCACTCACCTACCATATCATCACATTTGTACCTGACAACTTACACCCAGTTCCAAAACAAATACCTGACATCTTATGCTCATTTTTAAAGCAGACCAGTCACCTGCTTTACACATCTCAAATACTTCAATTCTTTCTAAAATAATGTAGTCACCAACCCCAAACATGTGTTCCAATTATAAAGCTGTCTCATCAAGTTGCATTTCAATGTCCCTTTACATATTCATCAAAAATAATGCAGCCTGTTAATAAAAATATTGTTATCCACACCTTAACCTCATGCTCTGCACACTTTCTAATACAATCAGTTGACCTTTGACAAAAAGTTGGAAACACTTGTGTATGCTGTTTCCCTCACAAGTAGACTAGTCCTGCAAAAATATTACTCAAAATTGCCCACATTAACAATAAAGCATCTGTAATAAAAATGTCCTTGCTCAGTGCATAGCTTGCCCTATAGACTTTAAATATATTTAGCATATCTGAAACATGATTAAAGCCTCACATTAAATTTTTGGCCATACAGCCATTCCCACAGGCTATAATATATTCAGACCAGAATGGCTCTAAAAAGATAGAAGCTGAGTAACTTTAATAGTTAATAACATATTCACCTAATCACTTCTCCCTATTCAGCCATCTAAAACCATGGTCATTAACATGATTCTTATCTCATGCAGATTCAATGCAACTGAGTAACTAGGTAGATCCTGACTAATTCTTTATCAGTGTACAAGTGAATTATCATAAACAGATCCTTTTTCAAACGATTTGATCTAAAAAATTGAAAAAAAGTGCATGACAATCTGATTACTTCTTAATGATCTCTGCTGCACCCCCCACACCCCCGCTACTTAAATATACCAACTCCAAGATCACGCTACAGTGTAGGGAATGGAAAATTTCCCATTTCCGCACTGTAGTTCACTGAAGTGCGATCTCAGAGTTGGTATATTTAAGTGGCGGGGGGTGTGGGAGGAGCAAAGGGGCTTGCCCCCCCCCACTATAACCCTTTCATTGTATTTTTTTATTTTATTTATTTTTTTACAACTACAGATGTTTAACTGTTCGATCTGTTAAGGTCGACCTTCACAGATTCAAACATGTAAGCGTTGGTCATTGTAATATAGACCCATGATTACTACAGCTGATACATCATAGCAAGTGGCATACTGATCTAAATATTCATTGTCATGCCGGGCATTCAGGTTCACCAACCTTATGGATAGAGGGAAGAAGTTCCTTCTCAGTCTAGATGCCTTACAGTGTAAGCTGTGATAATGCCTGCTCGAGGAAAGGCGGAAGTACATGCCATGGACAGGGAGAGTGGGATTGTTGATTATCTCTCTAGCCCTTCCCACACACTGGGCCTCATGCAGATCATCCATGGATGGGAGCGAGGAGCCAATTACGTTTTCTGCTGTCCTCATTGTCCTCAGGAGAGCCTTGTGGTCAGATGCTTTGCAGTTACCATACTGACCTATGATGTTATTTGAGAGGTTACTCTCAATGATCCCCCTGTAGAAGGCTTTGAGGATGGACTGAGATAGGTTTGCTTTCCTCAGTTTCCATAGGAAGTGCAGATGTTGTTGTGCCTTCTTCACTATGTGGCTAATATGAGCTACCCAGGATAGGTCATCTGAGATGTGCACCCCCAGGAACTTGGTGTTTTTGACTCTTTTCACTGCCATCCTCTTAATTTCCAGAGGTTGATGTATCTCCTGAATCCTCCTGAAGTCCACTATTAATTCTTTGGCCTTGCTTACATTTAAGGCCAGATTGTTGCTGTCACACAGACCTATCAGATGCTCCACTTCATCCCTGCTGGCTGTTTCCTCACCATTTCTGACAAGACCTATGACAGTGGTATCATCTGCGAACTTGATGATTTTGTTGGATTCATGCTTGGCTTTGCAGTCGTATGTCAACAAGGTGAACAGCAGAGGACTCAGAATGCAGCTCTGAAGGACACTCAAGCTCAATTTAATGCTGATTGAACTATTTCCCACACATAATTTTTGGGGTTTGTTGATGAGAAAGTCCAGTGTCCAGTTACATAAGGGGGTGTTGATGCCCAGCTGGATCAGCTTTGATATCAGATTCTGGAGAATGACAGTGTTAAAGGCAGAACTAAAATCAATGAACAGCATCCTGACATAGCAATTCTTGTTCTATAGATGTACCAAGGATTCATGAAGTGCTATAGCTATTGCATCAGCCATGCAGCGGTTAGGTCTATAAGCAAACTGTAATGTATCCAGAGTTGCAGGTAGGCTTGAAGAGATATGGTTCTTGATCAACAGCTCAAAACACTTCATTACTGTTGATGTAAGAGTAACTGGCCAGTAATCATTTAGGCTTGTCAGTTGGGATTTTTTGGGTAAGGGAATGATTGTTGTATTCTGAAGCAACTGGGTTCAATGGCTAGTTGCAGGTATGTGTTGCCTATATCTGTTAGTACAGTGGACAGTTGGGTGGCACAGTCTCTTAGAACCCTTCCAATAATATTATCAATACCAGCTGCTTTTCTTGGGTTCACTCACCTCAGGGTCTTCAGAACATCAGATGTTCTTAGACATAGTACCTCTTCTCCCTATCCAACAGGGAACTTATTTGGCACAGTGCTATTGTCCATATCAAATCTGCTGAAGTAGGTGTTAAGTTTATTCAGAAATTCTGTGTTGTTATCACATGGGGAGGATGCAGGCCTATAGTTGGTTATGGCTTGATGCCTTCCCAGAGACATCTGGAGTCTCTTTGGTCAGAGAAGTGTCCCTGAATTTTACGCCCATATGTCCTCTTAGCCTCTTTTATACCTCTACTTAGATTTGCTCTGGCCACTCTTAGGGCATCCTTGTCTTTTGATTTAAATGCAGCATTTCATGCCTTTAGGAGCTCATACACTTCACCAGATAGCCAGGGTTTCTGATAAGCACGCATGGTAATACATTTGATGACTGTTATGTCATCAACACATTTTAAAATATAGGCCATTACAAATTCTGTGTACTCCTCCAGGTCAATATGGTGGTTTTTACAGTTGCGTCTCTAAACACTGACCGTTTCTTACATTTGAAGCAGTCCTGTAGTGCCAAGACTGCTTCCTCAGGCCATATCCTTACTTGTTTGGTTGTAGGTTTGCCCCTTTTCAGCAGTGATGTGCATGCAGGAAGCAACATGATGGCCAGATGGTCTGAGTTGCCCAGATGTGGATAAGGTACTGCTTTGTAGGCCAGTTTTACATTTGTGTAACCCTTTTCCAGAGTGTTCACTTTGTTGCAAAGTTCACATTTGATGGTGATGGAGTAGTGCGGATTTCAAGTCAGCTTGATTGAAATCACCTGCAATTATATGGGCAAACTCAGAGTTCTTATTCTGGAGGTCTTTTATTGACAGATACAGAATGTTCAATACCACATTGGTATTAGCACTAGGGGGGATGTAAACAACTGTTATGCTCACTCTACTGAATTCCCTAGGCAAGTAGAAGGGTCTGCATTTTAGTGACATGACGTCAATGTTCTCTGAGCAGTGAGAGGTGATTATTTTACAATTTGTCCACCAGTTTTTGATATATACATAAACACCCCTCCACGAGATTTGCCAGAGAGAGAGACTTATTTCTGTCAGCACGAAATAATGATACCCCCTCCACATATACTGTACTATCATGTATACTGGAGTTCAGCCAACTTTCAGTGAATACAAGTAAACAACTATTTCTCACCTTAGATTGTGTGGAAAGATCCATCATTAAATAGTCCATCTTGCTTTCCAGTGAGCATACATTTGCCAGCACAATGGAAGGATGTGCAGGCCTGTGTGGATTTCATTTCAGTCTGGCCTTAATATTTACTCTAGAGTTTCTCTTTCTTGACCTTTCACACCTTTTCCTTTGTTTCCCATGTCTGATTGTCAACTGGTTAGAAAGGTTTGACAGGTTTCTGCAGTTTTTACCATGCTCCAGTAAGATTACAAGCTGCAGGAGTTCCTGGAGTGTGTTGGAATTTACAGGCCTCTCTGCTAGCAGTTCATCAAAATGCAACACAGTGAAATATGAGATCAGATTTTCAGAAGATTCTCAGCATTGTTGTTAATCATACCTTCATTTCTTTTCCTTAAATCTTTTTTTCCTGTTGTTTCTGATGAAAAACAAGACAAATAGTGCACTTTTCTGTAGGGATCCAAAGCAGCATCTACCACACAGGGCGCAACCATTTTTTTTTCAAGTATTCAAGTTTCCAAAGCAGCATCTGCCACACAGGGCACAGCCATTTTTGTTCAAGTATTCAAGTTACATATATCATTGTTTCTCAACATGATCTTGTTTCAGACATCACACTCCTAGTTACTGTCTTTGATCACCAGCTAAACATTTGACTATATCACCAACACTGCAGTTCACAAAACCAAATGTGAACTATGCTCCCTTTATTGAATTATAAACTTTTGAACACCAAGACCCACACTCATTACCATCTGCAGTCTGTTTCCACCTAACTTCTTATCCATCCTCAATAAATTGAAATTTTCTCTAATAGATAATCTTAGGTGTGCATGTATAGGTTCACAGGCTCATAGGTGTGTACTAGGCTAATGGACCTGGAGCCTTTACAATCCTAGCACATAGAAGTGCCCTGGCATTGTGCCACCCAACATTAGTTCCCAGTGCCTCTATCAAGTAGAGCCACTGGCCTGATCACCGGGGTGAACTTTCTATTTCCCATCCACTCATCAAGATTTCTCTTGAAGATGTCCAGTGAGGTGCTCTGCTTGACATGTATGGGAAGTCTATTCCAGAGTATGGGCGGTCTCTGGATTATGAACCTGTCCTTCCACCATGTTCTGTTGATTGTGATAATGAGGTTGAGGCCTCTGGAGCATATGGTACGGAGGGATTGGGATTTGTTTAGATGTAGCATTTCTAACAGAGCTGGGTCAGACATGGCTTTGTAAGTCAAGCAGAGATCGCCTCTTAGTAGATGATATGAGACAGAGAATAGCTGGACTTTTTTGAGTCTGTCCATGTAGGATGTGTTTAAGGTCTAGGATCCTCTTTGTGAGGTAATTTTCTGGCCTTTTCAGCTGTTGCATGTGCCTAGTGAGATACATGTCAAATAAGGCAATATACTCAATGATTGGCCTAATGAGGGAAGAGTAGAAAGAGATGATGACCTCTTTCTTCCTGGATGCAAAACCCTTGGTAATGAGATGTGCCACATAGCTTTCTGACCACAGTGTCAATGTGGTGGTTGAAGGAGAGGTTGCTGTCAACCTTTGTCCCCAAATCTCTTATACTGTGCTCTCATCAATGTGGTAATTAGTGGGAACTGAGTTTTTCCCAAAGGGGATGATGATGCATTTTTTGGCATTAAGCTTAAGGTCATGGTTTCAACACCAGTCATTGGTCTCAGTGAAGCCTTTCTGTAGGATGTCTACATCACTTGGGGAGTTAATAATGGTTCCCAGCTTGCAGTCATTTCATAGAAGCTCTTGCTTTTCCACAGGTCTGTCCCTCATTACCCACGACTGTATATCTTTAAAAGTAGATAATGTACTTGAGCTCTAAAGCAACTGCTATTTCTCTACCTTTACTGTTGCACACTGCATCTTATGACAATGCCTACCTTTCACTCTTATATAGTGGCAAAAATCTTTTGTACAGCCTGTATTTATTTTTGATAATTGCTATATAATATATTCAAATTTAAATACATGCTAACATACCCATGTAAAATGTCTACATCCAAAATACCACAGTCATAGATATCATCATACATAAATCTTCATATAATAATTTAATTCTATAATTGATCAAAATGTCCTTTAAGTATTATCATAGTGTACAAAAATACATTAGCATCATGTTATACATAAATAATTAGATTTAAGAATCTTGAAGGGGTGACTAGACTGAAACTCATGTGCCCACCCCTCTTTCTCATTAATCAAACTTTAAATCATCTTATCATCTAGGACAATAAGAGGATTGATCTTTATCCATCATCTTTGTAAAACTGCTACTTCCTCCCTACTTACAGACATATTAACACTTATAATCACCCATCTCTTTTCCTCTTCTAATAACCAGCCCTCAAAATTACCACATAGAGTTATCTTTATCAGCCAAACTTGAATTATTTTCTCCAAATCCTCCAGTGCTTTTACCTTTCCATAATTTAGCTCTTTCTATTTTCATCCACCCCACTCAATAGTTTACTTCTTAATCTATTCCACTTAACTTTAACAATACTGTTCTTCAAATATATAAAAAGTAATTAGTCACCTTCTACCTCTTTATTATATTTTTCTCCCAATCTTCCTTATCTTTACCTGTTTTGAGCCTCCTCACATTCCTCAAACATATGCAAGTGGTGTACAATATTCGATACCTTCAAAATTTTACTTCAACCCATTTCACTTCCTGACTCAATTTTAACTCCTTTGGGATCTTCTGCCATCTATTTAAAAGTCATCTGTGCAACTCATGCTCCATACTGACTCTTTCTGAACTATTACATGACTTAACAGACATGTTTCCAAATTATCTTATTCTCTCACATTTCACTCTTATGTGCCAACTTCTCCTTCAATTTCTCTTTCTTCCATTCTGCCTGTCCAAATTTTTGTAAATCCTACCAACACTATGATTTATTTTTGCCACTGGAGTGATCCCCAGGGTGAACTTTCAATTTCCTATCCACTCATTAAGATTTCTCTTGAAGAGGGCCAGTGAGGTGCTCTGTTTGATATGTATGGGAAGTCTATTCCATAGTATGGGCAGTCTCTGAGTTATGAACCTGTCCCTCCAGCACGTTCTGTTGATTGTGGTAATGAGGTTGAGGTCTCTGAAACGTGTGGTGCGGAGGGATTGGGATTTCTTTAGATGTAGCATTTCTAACAGAGCTGGGTTAGACATGGCTTTGTAAGTCAAGCAGAGATCACCTCTAAGTAGGCGATATGAGACAGAGAACAGTTGGAGTTTTTTCAGGCTGTCCATATAGGAGATGAGTTTAAGGCCTAGGATCTTCTTTGTGAGGTACTTTTGAGGCCTCTCCAGTTGTTGCAGGTGTCTAGTGAGGTGCATACCAAATGGGGTATTGTACTCAATGACTGGCCTAATGAGGGAAGAGTAGAGAGAGACAATAACCTCTTTCTTCCTGATACAAAACCCTTAGTAATGAGATGTGCCACATAAAAGGACTTTCTGACCACAGTGGCAGTGTGGTGGTCAAAAGAGAGGTTGCTGTCAACCTTTGTTCCCGGAGCTCTGATAATGCCTTCTGTGTTCAGTGGACTACCATCGATGTGGTAATTCATGGGAAATCAGTTTTTCCCAAAGGGGATGACGACACATTTTTTGGCATTGAGCTTAAGGCCATGGTTCTGACACCAGTCACTGGTCTCAGTGAAGTCTTTCTGTAGGATGTCAACATCACTTGGGGAGTTAATAATGGCTCCCAACTTGCAATTGTCCTCAAAAGTTGTCAGCCAGAGTCCCTTTTTGTTGGCCTGGACTTCTGAGAAATAGATACCAAACAGGAGAGGATCCAGGATCAATCCCTGTGGGACTCCACTCATCACTGGTTGGCAGTCTAACTTGGAGTCAGCTGCTTTCACATTATGGGTTCTATCTGTGAAGCAGTTTGCAATCCACCTAGTGATACAGGGGTTGATGCCTACCTTAGTGAGTTTGTTTATGATTTCTGAGTGGGGAATAGTATCAAAGGCCTTGGCCAGATCAAGGTAGGCTGTATGAACCACCTTGCCTTAATCCACAGCTTTGGTGACTGACTCAAAGAAGTCGACCAAGTTGACCAGCCATGATCTACCCTTCACAAAACCAAACTGTGTGGGATCCAGAGTTTGGAAATTCCCGATCTCCTTGTTTATTAGGTCCATGATGATGCGTTCCATACCTTTGCATATCAGACTTGTCAGGCTAATGGGGCAATAGTTCCCTGGGTCTGTAGTCACTCCTCCTTTGTGGAGAGGGATGACTATAGCTGTGAGCCATTCGGTAGGGACAAAGCCTGAGGTGAGGCTGTAACTAAACAGGGCACACATGTGAGGTGCCAGTTCACTCTGTAGTTCATGTAGAACACAGCCAGAGATATTGTCATTTCCCACAGAAGCTGTATTCTTGGCCTTGAACAGTGCTGCTTTAACCTGTGCAGCAGTAAAACTGGGTGCCTGACAATCTTCTGGTATTGTGATTGGTCCTTTGGGGGTGAGAGGGGTAAAGTTGGCACTGAATCTGTTGGCCAGTATATTTGCAATATCTGTTGGATTGGTATAGGAGGTACCATTGTGCAGTAGCGCAGAGCAAATCTGGGTATTGCCATGGAGATTCTTTACATAACTATAGAAAGCCTTGTGTTTGTCTTTACTATATGCTGCAATTCTGTTTTCATAGCTAGCTTTAGAGGATTTGATGAGGGATCTCACCTTTTTGTTGAGGCTGAATAGGGAGTTTTTCGAGTCTTGGGACTTTCCCTTATTCAGCATCAGTTTCCTCCTTCTTTTGTAGAGTTTGGTTATGGCAGGGGACCACTTACTGCAGAGAGACAGAGAGATCACAATATTCAGTGAAGCAAATAAATAAACAGAAAACTAAAATGCATCTACTTTTATCAAATATAGTACTAATGATGTGATTAGTACTCTGATTACCTTGAGTCAACTTGGCAGTTAGCAAAGAGGATTTAGGTATTGCACTGTTACTGAGGTGCGTCTCATAACAAAAGGGTTTTGTATTTGATTCTTTTCACTGCTATTTACCCACTGTGTAAATTTTAGTAAGTCAATTAACCAGAAAGTGCCACAGGTCACTTCTGAAAAGGAACTATTGTGTCTGCTGGAGTGTTGGACTTGCCAGGTTAACAAATGTCTAAAATAAAAAAAAAGTAAAAAAAAAGAAAAAAAGGTGCCTTTTATTGAACAAGCGACTGTTTTGTCTCCCAATTCCCTTCACTTTTCATGTTGAATAGCTTCAAATATGGTACATACTTTAAAGCTTAGGTGTTTATCCCCTCAAAACAAGGCCAAATCCACTTGTCCAGTAATCATCTCCGGTATTCTTATAAAAACTAACTTATTTGGATATTATTTTAAACTGATTTTTTGCCAAAATAATGAAAAAAGCATAAAACTTTGAGTAGCATTCAATCAACATCCCCTAATAAATGCACACAAACAGCAGTCAACATATATATTGACACTGCTTCTTTTTCCCCACACTGCTACATTCCTGAACTAATTGTCTTATTTTCTGAACTAGTTTCTCCATAGCTGAATTATATAAATATAGTAACAAGGGATTCCCTGCTTTGTTTTCCTATCCAAGTTGACTCACTGAGAAGCTGTTCCCTTGACATGTATTTTCATTTCATGGTCACCATGGAAAGCCTTTACTCTAGTTTTAAGGTGTCCGTCAGCTCATACTTGCATCAGAGTTTGAAGCAAGAAATTACAACTCACTGAGTCAAATATGTTTTGCATATTCATTAGAAATACTGCAGCCTTTTCTTTTGCTTTTGTTTCACTAAACTCTACAAAGTTCCTTAATAATGTGCAGTGATCCACAGAGTGAACTTCTTTCACTATCCATAGCAAGAATTTTTCCTAAGCTAGTTGTTAACATTTATGCATAACTTTTTACATCTACAATACCTATTAAATAGATCTATAATATGACAGATCTTTCTGGATACCTTTCCTCTTGTGCAGACCAGCTCCACTTCCATCATTTGCACAACCATTGAGAGCATTCCATTGTACATGATTTCCTTACATACCCATCAATATTTCACTAACTTTTAAATTTACAAACTTATAAATATCAATAGAAAAAACAACCTGTTGTCCTACTTCTCCCCATGTAGTATTTCTTATCACTTCTGTAACTACTCACAGATGTTTTACTCTTCAGTTATACTTTGCTTATATCTTTAGCCCTTTCGCTTTTCCATTCAATAGAATATTGTGAACATACCAATGTTTTTGTATAATTCCAAGTAAGCTCCTTAAATCCATATCTTATCTCCTCATTTTTAGTGATTCAAATTCCCATTAATAACTCTTGAATCTGCTACCCAGTATTTCTTCTTTTGCTCTTTCAGTTTCAAAATTAATAGTATCACTTGAACCTCACCACAGTTCCCCAGAATACTCCTCTTCATTCTGCCTCAACTTGTATCTGCCCTCCTTTCAATTCTCTCTTTCAGTAGCATAATAATTTCTAAACTATGCATCGAAATTCTGTGCTTTGATACAACGTCCCTACTTTCCTCTCTAAATATATTGTTCCTTAGAACTGTTTTTAACACTGTAGACCAGAAAGTCTGCTTTCTATACCGTTTGAACACAATCTCGTACACTTAAGCCTAACTCATTTAAAGCCCTTCTTTTACTGTCAAGTGCATCCTTTATGATACTTTAGGATACTATCCATCTGAGTCACTTCCTGTTTCACAGGTTTCCATCTCCAATTTTCCCCTACTCCCCATTCTTTCCACTTCATTATAAGCACTAAGTGGTCCAACACACCTCTTATATCCTGGCCCTTTATTTTTGACAAGCGGTCTCACAGACTACTAGAATCCTGTCTAACATGTTTGCCAGCTTACTTGTATTCTTGATAAAAATATAGTGCCTAACTTCCCCACCTTTCTCTTTCAAAACATCTAACAGATCAAGATTTTTTGTCCTAATTTCCAATATTTCTAACATTAAATTTTACATCTTCAAATAGACTGTGTAACTCTGGATTTAGGACTACATTAGAATCCATCGTGTTATTCTATCCCCTAACTTTCTGAGGTGCCTAACCATCTTTCTAAACATACAACGTAGTCATCGGTTTGCTTCTTATTGACACCTTAATAGGCTGCAAAAATAGCTTGAGTTACCCCTTCCTTTCCTAAATGTCCCTTCCTCCCCATCACCAGTCCTTGAAAAATCACTTTATTACTTTCCATGTTCAAATGATAGACCACAGGGGTGGGAATGACACAAGAGTTAAGGTCTTTACCTCATAAATACAAGGTATATGGTTTGATTCTGACCTGGGTTATTGACTAGGCTTAAAATGGACCTTCAGGGCAGTAAGCCTAGTATTCACCTATGAACTACTTTTTATAATTTTAGCATAGATAAGCCAAATAAATATCTACTCTGATAATTAAAACCATACTCTCCCTTTACTCACTGATTGATTGAACCCTTAGTTACTCAAAATACTACTCAAAATCCTGCTATCTAGTCAATTTACTAATAATACTAAGACAAGTTCATAAATTCTGCTATTCAGAGTTTAACCATCCCATCAGGATTACAAGCAAATATAAAAAAAAACTGAAGTGTATATTAACCTTAACTCTTGACATCTCCATGCAAAAAAAAAATAGAATAAAAATAATTATTATACAGTGACTGGCCAGTAATATTCAGAAAGGAGCACGCTGATTAGCCCGTTGTAAATCTAAGAATATACCAATGGAAAAAGGTCTGCTCACCCGTACTTTTTTCCATTAGTATATCCCATAAAATTTTTACTTTTCTTTCTTTTTTTAAATAAATTTAGAAAACAAAAGTTCTCAAATGAATGAGGGAGATGGCACAGAGAAAAATAAGAGGCTAATGAGGTACATTCCATAAAATTAAAGAAACATACCTGATTATACTTTTATTTTCTCTGTCCTGCCTTTCCCAAATGTTAAAAATCTCCCCTATTTCTTTTTTCTTAATAAATACATAAAAAAAGCAATCAAGATCATCCTTTCTCCATTGCTTCTTTTACTGATGTACTGCGTAAATATGGGAATGCAAGTCCCATACACATGAGCAGTACATCAGGACAGCCACAGGATACCGGAAAAAAAATCACATGCTACAAATAAAATACTGCAAAACCCTGCCTATTTCTAAGTTACCAAGTTGATAGTATTTATGCCATGTGGGCATAAGCGCACACCAAGTAGCCTGGAGTGAGATTAGAACCCTGACCTATCTAATCTTATACACTATAGTTCACAGTACTTATTGCACATACCACAGCTTAAGTCTGACACTGCACTGTCAGCTGGTAGTCTTAATTTGGATGACATCATCAGGCCTTGTAGAAGAGGACAGTTTGGAAGCCAGCAGCAAGTTACGGGGCCAAAAATTGCATAACCATTGCAGTTGGATAACCAAATCAAAGTGTGCAGAAACATTTCTGGCTTAATAGCTGTTTGTTTATTCTTAGTAATATTACAGCAATAACCAACAATGTTGGTGTGGTATATTGAAGATTTACCCAAGGTTGGTGTGGTTTAATCACAAGGACAAAGCCCGAGTGATTAAATAAAGCCATCCATGGATAAATCTTCAATATACCACACCACAGAGTTGGTTATTGCTATTATACAATGACATTATTTAAGAAAAAAACTTATCTTTCTTGAATAATGTCTTTGTGTAACACCTCCATGGTACCCCCAAAGGACTGACCACAACAAGGCCTGCTGATGTCATTATGTAATTGGTGCTGACCTCAATGTAGCCATGTTTGTGTGTGACCCTGCTACAGCCTTTTACATAATGTTATGGAACCATAGGACAGTTGAACTTCACTAGCATAATGGCCATACAGCCCTCATGGTATACTATCGAAACCTGGAAACTGCGTGGGTCAACCAGTGACATGTACGACCCACAATCCTGAATCTAGAATAGCAAAATTCCTGCCAGGTCAAAACTGAATACATTGACACCCACAGTTCAATGTATTTGACATAGCAGAAGGTGACATCAGTCACCCATGGTATGCACCTTTATGTACCGTGAAATTCCATAGTCAACAGTATGTGTATTTTACTCTTTTGCAGGTGTCAAGCCCCCCTGTACCCCCCACACCCCTTGCAACTTATATATACCAACTCCAAGATCACACTACAATAATGAAATGGGCTAATTCCCTGTTCCACACTGAACAGCAATCTTGGTCCACAGTGTGGTAGTAATTTGGAGTGTATATGAGGGCCGTCCATGTTACAAGCAGGTACTTCAAATGTGTATGTTAGGTGTGCAGCTGTGCTAATTGGCACTGTGAGTTTGAAAGGCTTGTGTTGTGCACTCTGATATTAGTGGCCTGCATTTGCAGTAACTGAGTTGAATTTCTCTGTGAATGCATATTAATGCATGATGTGACACTTTATGCACTTATACTTTTGCTATAGGGATATGTGACGTGTGTTCCACAGGCATGTGACTTCCATCATTGAAATGCAGACATTTCATTTGATATGCATTGTGTGGATAAAGAGTGCATGACTCAGTCATTATTTCTGGCTTCTCAATACTATAACTGCACTGCTACACACCACTGGATTTGAACCCAGGACTGTGTGTGTCAAAATGTGCTGTTTGCAAGGCATTTAACAGATTGAGCTACTCAGTCACTGCTACAGCAGGTGTATTTGCAAAATATATGTGCATGCATACAGGCTGTGACAAATATTTTCTACATCCATCAGTATATGTATGGCTTTATATGGATGTATTTCTGCACCAGGGTCCCAGCTAAACATATATTTTGCCATTAATGCCTTAGCAGGTGTTTTACTACATGTTGCTGATAAAAGGGCACATTTACCTACTATCACAGGTCTCACTTACATCCTTTATAATGTGTTTGGCTTTCTAGTGGTGTACTATTGCACCAGAGTCCAAGGTACACTCCCATTTTTTCCATTACATTTTAATCAAGTTTGCGTGACTGATCAAACACCTTTAATGACTGTAACTGGCAATTACTATGTTTTGTTTAGACCATGTGTTTTAATTAAGAGTTGTGTGGCATGGCAGGTTAATGCAGTGGTCTCCAGATGTGATGGTCTTGGGTTCAAAATATAAGACAAGTGTTTATTTTGTAACTGTGTATTACAATTTTGAAAACACATATAGTCAATATAGCTCAATTTAGCTGAGCTTAGCAAAGCTGCATGATATGGCATGTTGTGCAGCATCATGCTAAGAAAATATAAAGAAAAGAAAAATATGGAAATAGGAAAGTGATGAAATGGGGTGCAAGCAGGGGGAAAACATAGTGAAAGGCAGGTAGGGATGTGCAAAAAGGGTGTAGGAAAGAACCGTTGCTATCAATTTCTTGTACAGCAACAACTGTGCACTTTGACAGAATTTGTATATGGCTTTGAACTCTCACCTCCAGAGAGAAGGCTGAGGACAACATAACTGCATTGTCAAGCCAATTGGTCCAAATTACATGTGTTCAGTGGACATGTGTGCAATATGGAGAGCTATGTATTGGACAATATTTTTTGGGGTGCGGGAGACAGGTGCCTGTTTTCTTTTTTTAAGGTGACAGTGAAATGTTGGCAAAGGCACATAGGAATGTGTCGGGGAGATAAGTTGGGTTGGTAAGTATGCAATTGCAGACAGAGAAGACAGACAAGACAGCAGACAGGGGTGGTGTGTGACACATGAGGGAGGTGAACACCTTAGACATGGATTGTGTTGTGGAATCTATGTCCTATGTGCTTCAACAAGGCAGCAGTGTGACTCAAATCCCCAACCATCAGACTGTCAGCACTGCTTCATCACTGCCCCGAGGGTGGCAGTGGTGGAGGCTGGGCACCGGGGTGAGGCTGCCCCACCAGGTTGGCCAGCATGTCCTCAATCCAGTGCAGGCAGTGATCAAAACCATGGTAGACTATCCTGTGCACCAAAACCAGCAGCTCAGCCTAGGTAACAACTCCCCCTACACCACCACTCCCAGAAGCGGGCCTGTCCCCATCTCATGGAGCAGTACTACCTGACACAGCAGGTAATGCAGGAACAGCAGAGGGGCACCACTAATCTGTGTCCCAGATGTGCTGGGACCCAGTGCCATAGCCAGAATATGCGAGGTAGACAGATCAGTTGGAACTAGCCTACCTTGACATGCTGTGGTAAATGAGGTAAAGCAATAAGTTAAAGTCTGTAATAGTCAAACTATTGTTAGTATTAACAGATAGGAACATCATATTTATCAATCCAAATACATATTAATGTATACTATGTGTAACACAACATTAAGTAACATAACAGTCAGTATGTTAGCAGCATGCCCATAAGAAGTAAACCATAAGGCCAACAAAACAGTTAGTTTAACAAAATTTGTTAATATTGAGTCATAATAAAACATAATAATAAATCACATTTTACCAAAATATAGTTAGTTTAACAAAATACGTTAATATTAGGGCATAATAATAAATAACAATAATAAATAAATGAAGATAAGTGGTGTGGGGAGAGAGAGGGAAACGTTCTATTACTGACAATACAGACTATATCCCTGCAAACACTGATAAAATACTCTACAGGTATGTTCTCATATAGCTGATGTAACACATACATACCTCTCAAGCTGTTAGCATGGGTCAATATGGGCCAAGCAATAACACATGCAGGTACACAACCACACAGAACCTTTTTACAAAATGTGGACTTATAGAACTACCAAGGTGTTCTGTAAGCGGATTTGGTAATACATTGCATTCCAGGTAATCATTTGTCTGGTAATCCTGTGACAAATGGATTAGGCAGTTTTAATTACATTACAAGAAATCATGACACTTAATTGGCATTTTTGTGTACAGTACATAAACTAGACACCTGTCATTCCTTAGTTGGAAGACATGGGAAGAGAACCCAATAGCTGTGACTACAGGGGAGATCTGCAAATAATGTAACAATTGACTGCAGCAACTTAGTACAGACATGCAAGGAATACAGCCAGACTGAAACTATTTAGATAGATTTATTTAGGAATCAGCAATGCTGCTTAACACTTTATTGATATTGTTGATAAGTGCCTGTGAAGTATTAGCACAATCATATCTGCTCATAACATGGGCTACCTCAAACATACACCTTTTGTTCCTGGAGTGGGAGAAAATGAGAGCATTAAGTGGATGATATTGGCTTGGAGACAGTGTTACACTTGACGGCAGCAACCTTACCATAGACAAGCAATGCATACAGCTCTACTGCAATGATTATGACAACACAATCCTGCTGTACACCATATTCCCTACTGTTATTGGTATTGTTTATTGTTTATTACAATACAGTTGTTATTGTTAATTTATTGTACTACAGTTTTTATTGTGTATACTTTATTGCAGTAAATGCTTTACTCTTCCTTACTTATTGCACTACAGTTTGCATAATAAATCTGTACTTACCACACTCATGTGCAACCTGGCCAGGCGCCCGGCATGGGACTCGGCATTGCAAGCCCTCTCAGCTGCAGCTGTTGGTAGAGAAGCACAGCATTATAAAATCAAAGTCAAAGTGAATTTTATTGTCATTCAGACTGCACAACAGTGCAACTGAATGAAATTGTGTTACTTCAAGCTCAATGTTCATACAACATATCCTAATATTAATACAACAATAACACATATACTAAAGCTAATCCAACTATAACAACAGTAAGACATTTATGCAGTCCAGTAAAAAGTACAATGACATGCACCAAGACTATTCCACTTACACGTCTTCATCAGTACCCAAAATATTGCACAGGTAATATATTGCACAGATGAAAATCAGACAGATTTCAAGTTGCACTGGATGCTAAATTGACATATTGCACAGAATGTTAACTTGGCATCATTAATATTGCACATAAGGTATAAGATTGTACTTTCATAGAGTTATTGCATATGTCTGTGAAGTATTTCAGCGTTGTAACTCCAGACCTCCATGATTAGCATGGTGTATGTTATTATTGGAGTTCAGAAGTCTGATGGCTTGTTGAAAAATGCTTCTATTAAATCTGGTGGTTTTGCAATGTAAACTATGGTATCTTCTGCCTGAAGACAGACATGAGAACAGACCATGGACAGGGTGAGTGCAGTCTTTGACTATTTCCATGGCTGTGCTGAGGCACTGAGCAGAGTTCAAGTCCTTGATAGATGGGAGTGTGGACCTAATAATTCTCTCTGCCACTTTCACCACCCTCTAAAGAGATTTGCAACCTGAAACCATGTAGTTTCCATACCACACAGAGAAATTACTAGTCAGGATGCTTTCGATGGTACCCCTGTAGAAGGTTGTGAGAACTGAAGGTAGTAGTTTTGCTCTCCTCAGCCTTCTTAGAAAGTGTAGATGCTGTTGCACCTTCTTGACAATATGATTTTGTTTTATTGACCAAGACAAGTCTTCAGTGATATGCACCCCCAGGAATTTGGTGCTCTTCACCCTTTCCACTGTTTCTCCTTTGATTGTGAGTGGAGAATGAGCCTTGCATCTTTTCCTAAAGTCTACTATTATCTTCTTTGTTTTATTCACATTAAGAGCCAGGTTGTTGTTGTCACACCAAGCAATCAGTTGGTTCACCTCCTCTCTGTAGGCTTTTTCATCACCATTGCTGATGAGACCCATCACTGTAGTATCATCCGCAAACTTAACAATGTGGTTTGTGTTGCACCTAGCAATGCAGTCATGTGTCAGCATGGTGAACAGCAGGGGAATCAGAACACATCCTTGAGGTACTCCAGTGTTCATTGTGATGACAGTTGAGGTGCTGTTGCCTATGCATACCTTTTGTGGTCTGTCAATAAGAAAGTCCAGAATCCAGTTACATAAAGGAATGCTAACACCCAGATGGATCAGTTTCTCAATCAGATGTTGGGGAATGACCATGTTGAAGGCTGAGCTGAAGTCAATAAATAACATGCTGACATAGCAGTTTTTGTTCATCAGGTGTGCCAAGGATAAATGAAGTGCCAGTGAGATGGCATCTGCCATAGAGTGAGTGGATCTATAAGCAAATTGGATGGGTCAAGTGTTGCAGGAAGACTTGATGTTAAGTAGTCTTTGACCAATCTCTCAAAGCACTTCATTACCGTGGAAGTGAGAGCTGCTAGGCAGTAGCCATTCAGGCTTGAGGCTGGAGACTTCTTAGGCAGTGGTATAATGGTTGTATTCTTGAAACACTTGGGTTCTATGGCTTGATGAAAGAGATGTTGAATATGTCAGTGACAACAGTAGTTAATTGGTCAGAACAATCCCTGAGCACCTGCCCTAGAATATTGTCATACCATGCATACCAGTTTTGCAGACATTCAGCTTGCATTTTGATAAAAGAGTGGCAAACATACTGACATATTTGTGGGCATGCTCATCTCTTGCCTCTTGGACCAGGGTGTCCAAGGTTCCCCTCTTTCTCTTCTTCAGGTCATCATAATAATGATGACACTGCTCACTAGTGTGGTGGATACCAGTAGCAGTTGTAAGTTCCCTGTCCAACCAGTCCCAGGCCTCCACCTTATATTCTGAGCCCTGGAAACCACCCTGCATCAGCCTGGGTTCATAATTCTTTACCAGGAGACCAACAAAGAGCCTGGACTCCTGCACACCCCATCTCTGCACCCAAAAGCACACACCCATTCCAACACCACCTGGCATATCTGCAGATAATCAGCCTTTAAAGAATGGTGCAGAATTCCTGCCAATTGCACCTAATTCAAGCTGTTTCCCTGTCCTTTCACATCATTGAGCAACAATCAATAAATTGTCATGTCACTTAGCAGCTTGCAAACCAGCTAACCAGAGCTAAGCAGTAGGAAAACTCACATAACTAAGGTTTTAGTGAAGCTTAGCACCAGTCAAAAATTAGTAGCCATTAGCATGTTTAAGCAGTGCTCAGCACAGTGCAGCAGTGCCATATTTGACAAATTTGTTTTTAAAATTAAACATATATGCTAAATTAAATTACAGACATCTTATGACTCAAACCCAACACCTACAAAGCATTAGGCTGTAACTCTACCCCTTTAGCTACTTGGATATTATGAAAACTACCATACCTTCGCATATACTACTGGGCTACCTGTTGGCATTGCTGAGTGCCATGCCGTGCCACGCAAACACTCTTAAACAGACCCAGAGATAAATAATTAACTACATCCAGTTTCTATTTCTAGATGTCTGGCAGATGTTGGCTATGTATGTATAACTGCCGTTCAGCTCTGCGGCACTCTGTGCCATGCCACACAAATGTTAATTAAAAAAAATAAAACAAAAAAATACATAATCATGATAATTAATTACATTCAGTTTCTATTCTATATTGCCCACCTTATCATGAAGGGTTTCACATCTAGATCAAGAGAGGTCATTGTGCCCCTGTACTCTTCTCTTATCAGGCCAATGATTGAGTACAATGCCCCATTTGGGATGTATCTCACCCGACACCTGCAGCAGTTGGAAAGACCCCAAAAGTTCCTCACCAAGAGGATAAAGGGTCTTAAACATATGTCATATGCCGCCCGACTGAAAAAACTCCAGCTCTATTCAGTCGCATACCGCCTACTCAGAGGTGATCTGTGCCTGACGGACAAGGCCATGTCCAATCCTGAATTAATGGACATGCTCCACCTCAGAAAATCCAAATCCATCAGAGCCACGAGAACAAGTGACTTAAACCTCAACACAGAAATAAATAGGACGTGCTGGAGGGACAGATTCATAACCCAGAGGCTCCCCACACTCTGGAACAGAATCCCAGTCCATGTTAGGCAGAGCCACTCACTGACTCTATTCAAGAGAAATCTCGACGAATGGATGGGAGATCGTAGGTTTACCCCGGGGGTCATCTCTGTGTCACTACTAGACAGAGGCATAGTAAACTAAACCCTAAAAGGGTGTAGTATTCTCATCCTAAGGGGTGGTGTAAGCCACATACACTCTGGCTAGGCTTATAAATGCCTTAGGGCAGATAGCCTAGTACGAACCTATGAACCTATGAACCTATTTTTAGATATGTAGCAGGTGTCAGCTGTCTATATTGAGCATAGCTTGGCATTGCTGCACTCTGCACTGCGGCATGCAAACATACAGAGAGTAAAAAAAAATAATTCATAAAAATAAAATATTACACATTTAAAACAATTCACAGCATTTCAACAGTAGCAGGGAGCATTACAGGGAGCCGCACCCTGTATATAACATCTGACCAGGCATCCACAACTATGGGTAGCCTCTACACTTCTTCCTACACAGATTCAATATCCCTGTTCCTATGCTATCCCTTGGCAGCATGCCATCAATAATATGTGTGGTGCTCTGCCTAGGGGGAACCATGGCCATGTACACAGATACATTCTGTGTTAGCTCTACATGGTGCCTACATGGATTTTATTAAATCCTGGGGATAGTATCAGCAACATTTTGCTCATCCAGCTGTGAGATTTATATGAGGCTAAGGGGATATGTCAGTGTCACTTGGTGGTTAAAATGTTTAGATAAATTTGACAATTCTGATAATATAAATAGAAAGCATAGAAACAATGCCTAATATGAAAACAAAAACACTCAATTGGAGATACTGGGCTATAGATACAAATGCTTTCTTTATTATAACTAGCATCTCAGCATCACTTTTGCAATGGAACATTGAAGGCATAATGATTTAGGTTCATAGGTAAATAATAGCCTAACTCCCTGGAAGGACCATTTTAAGCTCTGTGCCTTATGTCTATGAAGTGAAGATCATAATCATCATGCCAAACCCTTCATGCATTGAGATGCTTGTTACAGAAAGAATGCTTTTTAGCAATAGCCTGGTGGCTCCATCTTTGTGTTTTTTTTTTTCAGTTTTTATTTTATTTGGATTCAGATAGAGGGAGAAAAGAGTGTGAGTGTGCCTGTGTGTGTGTGCGTGTGCATGTGCATGTGCGCGCGCGTGTGTGTGTGTGTGTGTGTGTGTGTGTGTGTGTGTGTGTGTGTGTGTGTGTGTGTGTGTTTGTGTGTGTGCAATCAAATGCAAATGGTGTCAGTAAATCCATCAAACTAAAGGTGGCTGGAGGCAGCTAACTTGTTGGGAAGACATTTGTTTGTCTATTTGTCTGTCTGTCTGTTTGTTGTTTGATTGTTTTGTCTGTTTGCTAACGGGGTATGTGATGTAGCCCACTAACACTTTTCAGCCTTGCCCTGGGCCACATGACAAAGATACTTGCAATAGAGAAAGAAATGTCATAACAGGTAGCTAGATATTTTAGTAATTATTTGTTAAGAGTAAAAATATATATGACTGTAATGAATTCAACAAGGTAGACATAGAATATGGTTTAAGAAATAATTTTAATTTTTAGTAAAATTCAAAGACTTATTATTGTAATACAGAGGAAAGTAAGAGGGCAAAACATTTTTTTATTATGGGAGTGAACTACATATTATTTGTTTATTTATGTATGTATGTATTTATTGGCATTTATTTACCAGGATAGTCCACTGGGGCAAGCAGAGCCCATTTTCACTGTAGGAGGCCTGGGGAGAAAAGCTCCACAAAAATACATTTGGGATATATAAAAAGATGAAAGTATAAACTTAATGCAAAGTAGCACATTTAGAAAATACATAAATACCAATATATGCTTAAATAGACATTACTTTAAGTATAGTTAACATAGTAGAACATGTAGACTTTATTTCAATGCTTAGCAACAAATTACAGCAGTAGTTCAAGGCTTCAGTAATATTAAGAGACTGGTAGCAACCACATTAAGACTAGTGACATGCAAGAAAGTTATGTATAAGGTATTAGAGGAATAGGTGAGAAGATAACAGAGGAGGCAAGGAGAAAAAATAGTGGTACATTTAGCTTGAATGGACTGGGGTAAGAATAAGAGAGATAAGTATGAATGGGGAGAAAGTTGACAATGAAGGGAAAAAGGAGAGAGGGAGAGAGAGTATAGTGGGGTGGTATAGTAGATATAAGCATAGGGTAGAATGTTAGGGAAATACAGGAGAAATGAGGTCAGATAGGAAGAAACTAATTATGTTATATGGAGGGGGCTTAGCACAGTTGCAGATTCAGGAAAAGCAGAGGTGATTATGAAGAACTCTTTTGAAGGAAACAGAGTTTTGGGTAGTATGAATGGATAGAGGAAGGTTGTTCCAGGTTTTGGCTATTGTCCAGTATAGTAGCTGACCAGCATTTAAATTGGGTTTGTGAATTTGCAGGAGGTGTTGGTTTTGTGATCTTAGGGATCTGGTGGGATTATAGTTGAAGAATAAGGAATTTAGGACAGGGCAATCATGAGGTTTAGTAAGTATTTTGTGTATGGCAGCTAGTTGGAGATAGGTGAGGTAGTGGGAAAAATATATCCAATTTAGTGCTTTTAGGGGTGTGTAGTGGTGGGTAGAAAGGTGGGTGTTTGTTATTAATTTGGCTATTTTGTTATAGCATGCTTCTAACTTAGTTTTGAGTGAGGGTTGGAGTTTAGTTAGCAATGGGACACCGTAGATGAGAGAAGGAAGAAGATAGGTGGAAGCGAGTACTTGCTTTGTATGGAGAGAAAGGAAATGTTTATGTCTATAAAGGAGGCCTAATTTTTTGTGTGTCTTACTGACATTGTTTTGTATGTGTAGATGAATTTTTTTAAGTTTTCATCAATTGTAACTCCCAGTATTTTGGTGTGGGAAACTATTTCAATGTTTGTGTTGTTCAGGGACAGTATATTGAATTGTGATTTATTGAAGGAGGTATTTTTCTTTGGAGTGAATATTATAAGCTTGATTTTATTTGGGTTTAGAGACAGATGGTTATTGTGGAGTGATATCTCTGTGGCAGAAAATGCATATTGAGTGATTTGTTGAATTTGTGTACATTATCAGCAGAGCATATAATGGAGTCATCAGTATATTGCACAAGTGAAATGATGGGTGAAAGATATTGATAAAATTATTAAACAATAGAGGTACTAATATGCGGCCTTGTGGAAATCCAGTGGGGTTGTGGATATGCAGAGAAATTGTGTTTCTATTTTACAGCATGTTGTCTGTCGGATAAGTAGCTTTGAACCCGCTGAGAGAAGATGTAGATAGATCAATGTTAGAATGCTGCAGAAGAAAGAGTGAGTGAGAGATTGTATCAAAGGCCTTAGATAAGTCCAGAAAAAGACTGGAGACAATCTTCCCAGATTCACAAGCTTTATTAACTATAAAAGATATTAGGGCAGTTGAAGTACGTGGTCTGGTCTGAAACCATGCTGCATTTGAGAAAGAACGTGATTGTTGAGAAGACAATGTAGAAGTTTCATATGTATACATTTTTCTAAGAGTTTGGAGATGGGGGATAGAATAACAATGGGGCAGAATTTGGAAATATTGGTAAAAGTAATCCCTTTGTGGAGAGGTAAGATGTATGCTTTTTTCCAGAGTTTGAGTACATGAGATTGTTGGATGTATCTTTTAATGAGTATGGTAATGGCACAGGCAATAGCTTCTGCAGGGATTTATAGGGACTCTGTAGGTAAACCATCTGCAGCATTGGAACTTGGTTTTAGATTTAGGAGTAGTCCTTTTATGGCTGAGTTTGGGACAGCTGTGAATGTGAATTCTGGAAAGGAATTGGATATTCCTATGTTTGTGTGTGTGACTGTGCGGGACTGAGACTGTGTGTGTGTGTTTGAAGAGGGTGGATTGACCTAGAATGTTTGTAGTGTGGAGTGAAGACTGGGGCTGTTTGTGTTGAGAGAGAGTAGATTGTCCATGAGTGTTAGTTGTGGGAAGGGGTTCTGAGAAACTGGATGCGATATTAGATATGGCGTCAGTGAAGTAGGAGTTAAAGAGACCTGGTATTTGTTCTGGTATTTTATCTGGGTGTGAGCAAAGGTTACTTTTTGTGCCTGGGTTAAGGAGAGTGGCACCTTTAGGACCAGATCTATTTAGAGTCATGTTTTGTTGATTTTGAAGCTTTAAGTAGTGTTCTTTCTTAAAGTTTTTTTTAGTTGAATGTCTGAACCAGCTTTTTGATTGAACATCTACATGTTAAAACATACCAGTCGATCCATTTTAGTAATTCTCCTAGTCAAATTGTACCCTTGAGAAACTGAGCCATATTTCAAGAAGCAATACATGCAAAATGGAACCC